>NC_066529.1:12610386-12617886 GCF_024679095.1 Eriocheir sinensis
TAACCTGTGTTCGACCATTCATGAGAAGCAGTCACGCGGGAAATGGAGGACCTGGGACGTATATATTTTATTTAGATTTTAATTCTTTGTATGCAACAGTAATGTGCTCGCCCTTACCGGTGGGGGATATCAGGAGACTCAGTTCTGGGGAGATGGATGTCTTTTTAGAGACTGGGATTGCGAATCATGCAACAGATGGCGACACGGGCTACTGGCTTCATCTCGACACTCTCAATGTATCCGCCGATGTAGCTCGTGCCACAGATGAGTTTCCCCTATGTCTCACCCACATGAATATCACAGAAGACATGCTCTCTCCTCACAGTCAGCGATTATTAGAAGCGGAGGGACGCAAGCTTATCAAGAAAAACAGAAAATTAGTAGCATCTCACCTCGGATTGAAAGATCATTTAATCAGTCTAGACTTACTCCAGCTGTTGATGTCTCTGGGTCTCGAAATTCAATGCATTCACGGGATATATAGCTACCGTCAGTCACGCTACCTTAAGCCTTTTATAGAAAGAAATGTTACCCAGCGGAGTCTGGAAACGTGTAAAATTCGGAGTCGCATTTTCAAAATGATGTCAAACGCAGTTTACGGTCGTACACTGCTTTCAGAGGTAAGGTATGGAGTACAGCAGAAGTATGTCACTAAAAAGAACACCTTTTTGAAATGCGTAGCTAACCCATCCTTTAAAGGTGTTTATCCCCTGGGTGATGAAAGGGTAATCTGCATGAACAAGAAAAAGACTATACGGATAAGACAGCCTAATTATGTAGGTTTTCAAATATTGGAGATGGCGAAGAAGAAGATGTACTCATTTTGGTACAACGTGATCAAGAAACACTACGGTGACCGCGCCAAATTGGCGTACGAAGACACAGACAGTTTCATATTCAGCTTAGAAATCCATAAGAATCTAAATGACGAGTTGAAAAACGGTAAGCTTGCGGAGTACCTGGATACTAGCAACTTCCCTCATGATCATCCCTGTTTCAACGGGGAAAGAAAAGGAAAATTAGGACTTTTAAAGTCAGAGACTGGAGCTCAACTCATCAAGGAAGTTGTGATCCTGAAACCTAAGATGTACTCCGTGTTTATGGAAGACGAGAGTTATATAACCCGATGTAAAGGTATACCCGGATGTCACCAAAGACAATTAACACATAAATCTTTCAAAGACGTTCTGAATGGCGAGGCTGCCAGACGTGTGGAGTGTTATAACATTAGGAATATCAAAGGACAAATATCTACAACACGGATAAAAAAGAAAACCCTGTCAAGGTTTGATGATAAACGTTATTACGTCAATCAAAACGTCACTCGTGCGTACTACCACCCCAATAATGAGCAAGTGACAGAAGAAGAAGAAGAAGAAGAAGAAGAAGAAGAAGAAGAAGAAGAAGAAGAAGGAGGAGGAGGAGGAGGAGGAGGAGGAGGAGGAGGATGAGGTCGGTCGGGTGAACACAGCATTATGGCGAGAGAGAGAGAAATTATCGGATCTGTATTTTACTGCAGAAACACTTCACACTCAACCGCACAATGCAAAGAGACAACGCACTAATACTATGAATTAATATTAAGAGACGTGCAATAGAAGAGGTGTCATTCAATGCAGCAAACCAAACACGAACCTATGACGTGATCATTGGGAAAACGGTTGGAAGAGGAACAGCTGTGAATGTACACAAGTGTCATCTACATGATCAGGGGGAGGGGGAGGGGGTAGGTGTTATCGATTTAACCGTTGGACGGTTAGAGAAGGGACAGATGCAAAGCAACTCCTGTTAATAATAAGTATGTATGTATGTATGTATGTATTGTTATATACAATAAATTACTGTAATTTGTTAAGGTTGTTTTAGTATACCTCAATAACAGTCATGGATAAGACGTTCCGCGAAGAGAGTCTGAACTTATTTAGACAGCCAGCACGAATTATTATTGCCGGATATACAAATTCTGGAAAAACGCATCTGTGCACTAAAATTGTTGAGAAGTATCATGAGGTGTTTAGTAGAATAATAATATGTGGTGTTACTTCACATCCACTGCAAAATAATGGCAGTATTAAAGACAAACTCGAGTTACACAAAGATATTATCGACCCCGCCGATGAAATCACTCCATATACAGACCCCCAGGCACACAGTCTTTTGATATTAGACGATAATTTTCTATCCTCAGCCAATTCTCTGGCGGTTGTAAACAGTTTTATCAAGGGAAGACATCAAAATCTTTCTGTTATATTTATTGTCCAAAATATTTTCTTCCAAGGCAAGTTCGCCCGAAGTATTGGCTTAAATACTTCCCACTATATTCTCATGAAAAACAGAGATATCCACCAGGTGCAGTGTTTAGGAAGACAGATCTTTGGACGAGAACGTGCAAAAGCTTTTGTGGAAATTTATAAAAATACTGTTCTGAAACAAACCCACGGTTATCTTCTATGTGACTTGGCACCACACACACCTGAAGAACTACAGCTGCGTACCAATATCGTAAACGAGGGACTGTGTGAAAAGTCTTCCTGTTATGAATACTACTGACATATTGAATGATATTTATCACGATGTTAATAACCCAGCCGGTTTAGGGGGAGTACGTCAGTTGTACAAGGAGGCGAGGAAACGTAAGAAGAACATAACATTGCGTGATGTCAAAGATTTTCTTCAGCAAAGTCGTACTTACTGACTCCATAAACAGACGAGAAAACGCTTCCCCGTCGAAAATTCTCGCCCCAAAACCCCGAGTCATCATGACATGTGACCTAGGAGACTTTCCGCCCTCCAAAAATTTAATAGAGGTTTCAAATATATATTATTCTGTTTGGATGTCTTTAGCAGGTATTTACAAGTGGCACCTCTTACCAGTAAATCAGGACAAAGTACACTGTCTGCGTTACAGTCCATTTTAGAGACAGAAGAATCTAAAGGTACAAGTCGCCTCTTTACAGATTTAGGAACCGAATTTTATAACAGACGAGTGAAGGACTATTTATCGTCGAAACGCGTGTTGTTATACTCAAATTATTCACGCGAAACGAAAGCATCTCTGGCCGAGCGGGTTATCCGTACCATTAAAACCAAGATTTATAAGTATTTAACTTTACACAATACGCTAACGTACATTCATATCCTCCCGTCCCTGGTGAATGCATACAATCGCACACCCCATACCGGTTTAGGCTTGCAACAAACCCCGAAACAGGTACATGAAATACGTAACCTGTCTCAAATCAAAGCACAATTTAAACGCATGTATTTAAACCGTCCCACTATAAAGAATCGCGTCAGTTCTGATTTGACGGTGGGAGACATAGTACGTCTACAATCGGTCTCACGAACGCAGTTCAAATTTAATAAGGCTTACACCGTCAACAATACGGAGGAGTTATTTAAAATCACCCGTATTGATACATCCCAAACAGTTCCTACGTATTATTTAAAGGATTTGGAGGGCGAAGAAGTAAAAGGTGCATTTTACCGGGATGAACTCATTAAGTCTTCCTTACCGGAAACTTATCAAGTTGATATTCTGAAGACTAGGACTTATCGAGGAAAGAAACAATACAGGGTACATTGGAGGGGTTATCCTAGTAAATTCGACAGTTGGATAGATGCTTCTGCTTTGCTAAGGTATGACGCAAGAACCCCTTATTCTGCAGCATAAAGACCTGATTTTTCTACTCAGTCAGTTATCCCCCAAACTGAGAAAGGATCTGATAAAAGGACTGAAAAAGAAGGAAATTGAATGCATATCTGAAATTTTCTCTAATTTTTTAAAAAAGCGACTGACGGATAAGACTAACGTAATAAACAAATTGAAGAAATTTAGGAAAGACATTCGTGCAGTGGCCTTAAAAAAGACTCCCGTCTTTAAAAAAAAAGCAATCTTACTCTCGCAAAGAGGGGGTAGTATTTTGATGACTCTTCTACCACTTGTTACGTCGGTGATTTCAGGTTTACTGCCAAAATGAAAGAATATTGCCTTGTTCCAGTGTCCATCGCTGAAAAATACATGTACAATACGAACGCTACCGCCCCCGCCGCCGTTTCTACCGCTCCCGCTCCCGCTGTCGTCACTACTCCATCCGTACACCAGCGTCTAAGTCACAGATATTATTTACATTAGCGTAAAAATCCAACGCTATAGGAATTTATTCTTGTTGCGGTGAATCCCGCTTATCGGGAATATGGAGTATCGCTCATGAAGTTACTGGATGGAAAACCTAATATAGCCTGGGATGAAAAGGGTAATTTTTTACCGCCCTTTTCCGGTCTGAATATTATACATTTGATTAATAACCTGGGCAATCCCAAAGGTAAATTCTCGAGTGAGGAGCAGTCTTTGCTTTCCATGCTCTTTCGCCTCACTCAACTATCTCCTGATGCCATAAGAAATGTCAGACAAAGAAAAAAGCAACTCGTTGGTGGGTCATGGCTTGCTTACTAATCATATCGGAGATCTACATCGAATACACGACAATACCGGATTACTTACATCTGTCGGGGAGAAAAGATCGATAGGGAAACCTGATTGGATAACTACATCCGTCCGCGGATGAATGGCGACATCTGTTAACCCAGGCGATGGTTTGCAGCTGTCGAGAAATAAAACGATCGTCAGTACTGTTTCCACCACAGTCGCCATGGCACTCAAAACCGTTACTGGAAAGCTCTGCGATGCCGAGTTTGCCAGTCGTAGAAATGTTTTGGTTTACGCTGTAAATGCTATTGGCTGTGACGCGTTTGGTCTCATCAAGGACTTGCATCAAGTGTATCGTCATGAAAGTGTATATAGTCGCAGGAAGCGACTGTACAACCTTTCGAGATCGATGGTAAGCACCCGAGACGAGCCAGGGACCTTGATCGTGCAAGAACCATTGGGAACGGACAAATCTCCGACTCTTATCGCCTGTGTGACGCAGTTCGGTTGGGGAGCATCGATTGAGGACAACGTCAAGGCAATGCAGGCCGCTAACAAATCGCACGACTGGCACTACGTCGAAGGCCTGAAAGAAGACACCAAGATCAATCGCCGACATCATTTCAAGACCTGCATGAAAAAGTTAGTCACGCTGGCCATGGGACATAAGGACATGGAAAAAATTATTATTGCCGAAGGAATGGGTTGCCGTGGAAAATTGGATGAGGAGTGGCGTGAATACTATCTGCCTGCAATAGAGACGCTCGCTACCAGACTGGAACCTTTTGGCATTCAAACTGTTCTTGTTTGTACACTCGAATAAAAGTACTCCGAATATTGTGTATATATGTCATCCTGTGTTAGTTTACGAATCAGTTACTAGCTAGCCATGGCGGGAGATGAACATTATATATATTTGACTAATTTAGGGAACAGGGATATTTTTCCGGATAATAGACCCCATCAATTTGTAAATAGACTTAACCCTCCTTTACTCCTTGACCCAAATAAGGATTATGAAATAGCCATGGTGAACTGCTTGTATCCTAAAACGTTTTATAGTATACCCAAGCACGATTTTTCAGCCCGCATTGAAATTTATGCGAGTGCACACTTTCAACCCGATCATACTTACTTATTGTATACTTTCGTTCCCCAGAGCAACATCTTGGCAGGTGATACCAGGTACATGATTCATGTTATCAATAGCGATCTGTCCCTTGCTCTTGCAAAGCTTCTCAAGAGTTACTATACACATTACTTTAAGGGTGAGGAATTCTTATTTAGCTATAATAAATTGTTACGGAGGACAGATCTAATTGTTCGCAAGGGTATCTGCACGAGTGATGATCACTTTGTAAACTCAGTCTTAAATTCGGATTCCGAATGGCACAGTGTCTAGGATTTGCACATACCATGGATTATACTTTTTATGAGTCCGATGATCTCAATGTCAAGAATCTTACATACATACCCGCCCCCTTTCCCCCACGCCAAGACGGTGGGGTTGACTTCGCCTTGATCTATGCCGATTGCGTAACCCCCACGATGTATGGTGGGCAAATGGTAAATCTATTAGATGCAGTTACCATGGAAGCTGCTGGAGGTAGAGACTTTCGCCAGCTCGTATATAAATCTCTTAATAAGACCTTCATAGATTCGATTTCCGTCAGAGTGCTCGATCAAAGGGGTAAAAGTATAACCTACGGGCGAGGAAAAACCATGACCCTTTTATTGCATATTCGCCCTAAATAAGAAATAAATACGACACTTTTCGTGAAGATGGGTTATTCATTCACAGACAGTCATGAGGAGTACTTTCATTCCTCCGGGACGTCATGATTTCGATGCTCTCTTTTTAGAGAGTCATGCAAGGGGTGGTGGATTAGAGGATATTAGGATATTTCTCCCGCCTCCCGTTCAGCGAGGTAGAAGAGGAGGTGGAATTTTTAATATACTGAGCGGTCTGGCTAAAAAAGCCATCCCTTTTCTCATGAGAAATGTCGCTCCCGAAGCTGTGCGTATGGGGAAAGACGTATTAGGCGATGTGTTAGATGGACGGGATATCCGTCACTCGTTAAAAACCAGAGGCGTGTCGGCTCTGAAAGGCGTTGGACAAAGACTTGCCCGAGGGGGAGGTAAGGGAGTCCGCAAGCGTCAAAGACGAGTCCAAGGCGGGCGCGTCCGTAAGCGTAAGAAAACAAGCAAAAGAAAGACGAAACGACGGTCACGTAAAACATGTTATAAAAGTGACATATTCAACATGAAAACGTTAGTTTAACGTGGAAGATGGCGGAATACGGACTTGACGTACAGGGGGGTGGGACGACCACCTCTCTGCGTCAGTACGCAGCCGCCGTAAGCGAAGGGTTTCCTCGAGTGACGCGTGTGAGACCAGTAGAAAGTTCTATTGCATCTCGAAACAAACTCGATATTTTACCCGTTAATCTTGACGGTTCTAATAATGAGATTAATGATAGTTATATTGAATTTAGGATTCCAGGCGTTCCTGGACAATTTCTGGATCTCAGTACACTCTCGATAGACATGAAGACGCGCGTGACCAAGGTGGACGGGTCGAAGCTTGGTGATACGGATCATGTGGTTTTGCTAACGGCTTTAGTAATACCCTTTTAAAAATTGCACTTGCTACCTCAACGAACAGATGGTAGAATCCAACGCCCTCTTTAATTATCATGCCTTTGTTAAAATGATAACGTCGATCCCCCAAGAAAAGTTAGATTCGATTGGACGTAGTTCCTTCTTTTTCCGTGATGATCAGAGTGAAAAGGTATAGTGAACACGTATAGTGACGAGTACTTTACAGGAGCCAATAAACAAGAAAAGGAAATGATTGCCAACATAAAAGCACACGGTCTTAGTATGACAGCACCTTTGCTGTTAGATATTGCGAGTCTAGACGCGTATCTCCTCGACGGCACAGATGTGAGAATCAGGTTGGAATTAGCAAGCAAGTCGTGGATTCTAAACACATCTCAGGATGGAGATCTCTTTAAATTTGCGCTCGAATCAGTAAAACTATGGGTCGATCGCGTCGTGCCGCACGCATC
>NC_066529.1:12622886-12627886 GCF_024679095.1 Eriocheir sinensis
TGGGAGGGTGCCCAGGTGAAGTGGACTGTGGCACCTGCGGCCTCAAGGGCACGGAGGGCAGTCAGGCACTTAGTCACAAGATCACAGTTTGTAGGGGAGGAGGACACAAGTTCATGTAATGTAGCCTGGCTAACGACAAACAAGTATACATCTTTGCGGAAAGCTGCTACAGTGTGGAGATCCTCAAGTATGGCATACAGCTCAGCCCGGGTCGAGGACAGGTACCCTGGGAGCCGCCCTGTAACCTCAATGTTAGTGTACAACAGAACTGCAGATTTCTATCATATGTAGCCCTATCTGGTTAAACAGTTCTCAACTCACCTGTGAAATGATGTAGAACCACTACGCTCCCTTTTCGTAGAGCCAAATGCTGAACAAGCAGGCATTGTATGCACTTTCAATGCGTCCACTGGATCAGTTGATAGATGTTTTGAGTCTAAGGGGGAGAGGGGAGACAGCGGACCAATAGCGCGTTGGCTTCGCGTTCGTGACGTCATGGCGGCTCCTCCCATAATACCTCCATGGGCGATAATAAGTATTTGATAAGCTTCGCCCACGTAAGGTCTGGGTCTGGGTAGCGTATGCTATGAATTTTCCGCTTCTTAAATAAAATGCCGGGGACTTCCACGGAAATTTCCCTCTCGGCTATTTCTAAGCATGGGGAATTGATGACAACATGATTGTAAACATATGATTAGCCGAATCCTTTGTTGTGGTTACCTGCACGCTAGCGCGAGTTTTGAAGTGATATGGATGCCTCCCCAGTCCTTGTAAGGGGTCCTGTCGTTTCGGCCGTGAGCCATTTAGGCCGGGGTAGGCGGTGGCCGAAGTGATAGCGTACTGGACCCACATTCGCCGCGTGATGGACGACGCGGGTTCGAATCCTCACGCTACCACTCGGATTTTTCGGTCACCGCCGAGTGGCTTAAAACTACCCACATGCTGTCCTGAAGACCACCCATCAACCCGGACTCTAGAGGAAGCCGTCCAAGCGAATCAAGTACGAGTTCCGGGGGGCAGCATGAGCCAATGCAAGATGGCGCCACTATAAACACTCGCCTGCGCCAGAACGGGCTGGGCCGACCATCAGGCCCCACCTGGAAGAAGCCTTGGGCCGACCATCAGGCCCCACCTGGAAGAAGCCTTGGGCCGACCATCAGGCCCCACCGGGAAGATGCCTACCGGCGCAATAGGCAACAACGTAAAAAAAAAAAAAAAAAAAAAAAAAAAAAAAACTGGCAAACGGCCGAATAGGCTTATCTAACATCACCATAGCCGATCCAGGATTCAGGACGTTTCCAAAGTAATAGAAAGTAATGTTATATTTGTATTTCGTAAAGAATCCTTATAACCAAAAACTAACTAAAATTATGAGTATTCTTTTTCTTCAACACAACATTTAATAAACAACAGCAGAACAATAATATGAAAATATGTATAGCTACTGTTGCCAGATTGTCGTACTCAGAGCATAGTATTTAACGGTTTCTGACGCCTAACTATTGCCAAGAAACATCAGGATCTTACTCTTTTAACGATAACTATAAAGTAGTTTCGTTATTGGAGCCCAGAATACAGTTTTGGGACAGAAAGTCGGAAAATATAAGCGGCTGGGTATGACAATCTAGCAATAATCTGTGGCCGAGACAGCAGCAGCCTGTCATATTGCGTGTATCAGATACCTAAAAAAGCATGCTTTTACTGCGCAGAGCAGGTGATGTCACTTATTGTGACTTCGTGAGCTTTCATATTTATCTATTTGTGTATATTTCATGGTGGCAAAACTTAAATTACTAGTTTCATTTTTACTAGTGACACGAATTTGTGACTTTATCACAATAGAATTTCACTCTAATAAGTGAATCAGACTCCACAGAAATATTACCAGTGTGTGTATGAATGAATACAAAGATAAGCACATACTCTGATTTAACTCTAGGATGTCTCGTGGATCATTAATAAATAAAAACAAATATCCGGCTAAGCTACCCTTTAGCCCATTACCTTTAATGGGGCCCAAAAAACAGTCCCTCCGCCAAGTTTGTACCCCACATTTGGTGATGTTAGGTGCACCTATTGTCAAACGGCCGAAACAACACACGTCCTAAATTGTTTACGGCCGAAATAACCAAACAACTTTATCAAGTTTTGTTCATCATTGCAGCATGGCACATTATAATAATTATATATATTATTTCGACTCGCCATTAACCTGGATGTTGCACGCACACACACACACACACACACACACACACACACACACACACACACACACACACACACACACACACACACACACACACACACACACACACACACATATATATATATATATATATATATATATATATATATATATATATATATATATATATATATATATATATATATATATATATATATATATATATATATATATATATATATATATATATATATATATATATATATATATATATATATATATATATATATATATATATATATATATATATATATATATATATATATATATATATATATATATATATATATATATATATATATAGAGAGAGATTATATCCAGTTGCAATAATCTATTTATTTTGTTCAGTAACGTGGATACATTTAGAGCAGATAAACAGTTAGAATTAAAGGAAAGACATAAGTTTATGGAGCATACACCACAAATCATTGCCTTACATGAAGTGAAACCACAGAATTGTAGAAATTAGA
This sequence comes from Eriocheir sinensis, assembly GCF_024679095.1. Taxonomy (NCBI): domain Eukaryota; kingdom Metazoa; phylum Arthropoda; class Malacostraca; order Decapoda; family Varunidae; genus Eriocheir; species Eriocheir sinensis. The sequence continues at coordinate 12,625,602 of NC_066529.1, forward strand.
AATCCATAGAAGAGTACAAATTAGATGGATATGATATTATAGAGTACAACTTGAGTGCCAAAGAAGGAAGAGGATTACTATAATATGTAAGTGCAATACTGTAAGTGCAATACTGTAGAACTAAGTACAGACTATTGTGAGCACAGCAGTGTTGAGGTGAAAAGTGGCAACGGGGAAAGTTTGATCATCACATCTGTGTACAGGAGCCCCAGCAGTAATGTGGACAACAATACAAGACTATTACAGCTTTTGCAAGAGATAAGTGAAACGAACTTCACCTATAAAATAGTGCTGGGAGATTTTAATCTGCCACTCAAAAATTGGGAAAAATACACCACAGAGGAAGGACAGCAGGGATTTTCTACCATGTTTATTGAAAAAATACGAGACTGTTTCTTCAGCCAACACATTAAGGAAATCATAAGGCAGAGGGGGGAGAACAGGGGCAGCATTTTGGACCTCCTGTTTAGTAATGATGAAACAATTATTGATGAAATAAATTTATGTAGCCCATTAGGAAGAAGCGATCATGCCTGTGTACATGTTATGTGCGATCTCAGGGACATGGAAGCCAGGGGTAAAAGTACTTACTACTAGTACGAGAAGGCTGACTACCACCGCAAGAAGAGGAGTCTTGACATTGACTGGGACCAGTACTTGTCAGCACATCTATCCCCAGAGCGAAAATGGGAGAAATTTGCCCACAAATTGAAAGAGGTCATCGACGAATGCATACCGAAGTGAAAATTCACAGGGAGGCAAAATCCTCACAAGAAAACCAACGACAGTCTACCAATGACTAGGAAACTCTGGGCTAAAAAAAAAAGAAACAGTGACTCTGGGGAAGATTGGCAGAGCTGAGGAGAAATGGTGGGGCAGGTCGTGATGGAGAGTACACGTAAGTAAAAACCCAATACAGGAGGCTCAACAACCAAATTAGGTGGGAAACACGAAATGTCACCAAGATTAAAGAAAAGGAAATCGCCAGGTGTGTGAAAGAAAATCCAAAGGTCTTCTGGAAGTATGTGTCATCTAAAACAAGAACAAAATCAAGAATTGCAGACCTCTACATGGATGACAACAGGCTGACTAAAACGTCAAGCGATAAGGAGAAAGCAAATATAAGAAATATTTCAAAAAATTTGGAAATATGGCTTCCTTCTTTTCTCATAAGCATAATATCTGAATATAAATCAACCAAATTAACCTTTTTATAACTGTTCCAACCCCTGTAGCGTTTAAATTGATATAAAATTAATAAAAATTATGAAAAAAATCAACTTTTCGAATCATTACGACTATAAAAAATAAATGGGTGGTCACACTCCACTTCTAGCACGAGAGCTGGGTATTCGTGTCGTACGGCAATACCTTCGCCGTGCATCGCTGCGTCACCGTAATAATGTGCATTTCGCTATTTGTCATATTCTTGAAGTGAGAGCTTACGATACACCCTGAAAATATTACTTACGAGGCAAAAAAACATACAATCGGACTTGCATAAAAAAGAACAGCTCTGAGGGCGTGGTTGTCCTGGCCAAGGCAACAAAGATTTGCACATTCACACAAAATCTCGCGGCACTCAGTCTCATACGTTTTACAATAAATGCGATGTCCGGACCATCCCACTGTCCGAATCATCACCGCTCTCTCCTATTACACAGAAGGTGCTAAAAACTAAAAACTGACTTGTATAAAGTTAAGCGCTGAGGGCGTGGTTGCCCTGCGTGGGCCAAGGCAACAAGGTTTTGCACATTCACATAAGATTTCGGGCCACTCAGTCCCATACGTTTTACAATAATTGCAATGTCCGGGCCATCCCGCTGCCCGAATTATCACCGCTCTGCCTACTTTTATTCTTGTGAGTAATCCTCTTATTTTGTAATGTTATGTAAGTATATAGAATTGCAAAGATGTGTATTATTTCGTCTGAGGTCATCTCCAAGCTGCACAATTCCTACCTGTCTTATGGTATGGATCCTGCATTATACAATTTTCTCACCGGTTCCTTCGCCCCTTCGGCCGAAGCATCTCACGGTCTAAACGATCCTAGGGCCGGAACTTCTTACGGCCGAATTGTTTAACGGCCTAAATAACATGCTGTCTAAAGTTCTAACGGCCGAACAGGACAACGGGCGAAAAAATTACGGCCGAATAGTCCCGAACTCCTTGTAAGTATCCTCTGTCCTTTATACGCAAGAAATCTGAGTAACTTCCCCGCTACTCTTTCCTTAATGCTGAAGAATCATGCTGCATTAGCTTTTATATCACAAGATATATCTCTT
>NC_066529.1:12632886-12676491 GCF_024679095.1 Eriocheir sinensis
GCGCAGGCGAGTGTTTATAGTGGCGCCATCTTGCACTGGCTCATGCTGCCCCCCGGAACTCGTTCTTGATTCGCTTGGACGGCTTCCTCTAGAGTCCGGGTTGATGGGTGATCTTCAGGACAGCATGTGGGTAGTTTTAAGCCACTCGGCGGTGACCGAAAAATCCGAGTGGTAGCGTGGGGATTCGAACCCGCGTCGTCCATCACGCGGTGAATATGGGCCCAGTTCGCTACAATATATATATATATATATATATATATATATATATATATATATATATATATATATATATATATATATATATATATATATATATATATATATATATATATATATATATATATATATATATATATATATATATATATATATATATATATGATGTGTGTGTGTGTGTGTGTGTGTGTGTGTGTTCCCATACTGAGGAAATTTGATATACAGGTAACTTTCAGGTATGAAAACACAATAAAACAATCATTGATAAGAATAGCCAGCCGTCATCATCAGGCGTAGTATACAAAATACCTTGTAAGGACTGTAACAAGTTCTATGTTGGCCAAACTGGAAAGGATTTACGAACAAGAATATCCCCACACAAATACAGTGTTAGAACCGCACAGGAAGGAAGTGTTTTTTTTCCAACATAAAGCATCATATGATCACTATATTGATTGGTCTAGTTCTAAGGTTTTAGCAAAAGGTAAAGGTTTTAAAGAAAGATATGTAATTAAGTCATGCCTTATTGCAGGGACCTACTCCACAAACATGAATATCAGCTACGGCCACTTCAAATGTGATAAATTTCTAACTGAAATAATTGTTAAAAAATACCCCCCTGATTAAACACACACACACATACACACACACACACACACACACACACACACACACACACACACACACACACACACACACACACGACACGCTATCAGCCATTTTATAATTCAGTCAATAAGTTTATGTTTGATGCTTGCAGGTGGCCATTAGAAAATCTATGCAGAACAACTTACAGGGCGTAATGAAGGACATCTCCTTGCCAACACACGAAGCCGGTTGTTTCCCAAGTAACACTACCAATCTCAGGTACGACGCTATGTACATGAAGCTTTACACGGCAGCAAAGGAAGCCAGGCTCGGAACCACAAACAAAAACTTAATAACGACGCCGCTGCTCAACCAGTCCTACTACGTGTTCAACAACCCTGGACCTCGTGCCCTCCTCATGGACCATCGGGACCTGCTGCGTTCCATTCTCAGGTTCAAAGACGAGATAATCTCCAAGGCTATTGGAAACATTGACAAGGCCATCAAACCATACAACGCTACGTATTACCGAAGGGACTTTCCTATCGTCACTGTGCATGTTCGGCGATCGGACTACACTGGCTACATCAGAAGGAAATATAACTTGACGCAGTTGGACGAAGTTTACTTCAAAAGAGCCTTTGACTTCTACAAGGAAAGGTGAGACGTGAGGGAATATTCAGTATTTGCATTGCACTTTTTTTTTCGATGAAAAAATAAGTAATCATAAATTGTTTAAAGCTTAGCTTCAAACACCCACACCCACACGGGAAAGCTCCGCAGTCGTTCGTTTTGTCATCGCGCCAATATCTCGTTTCCTACTTAACCACTGCTCTTCTGTTGTTCTATATGTATTCTACTAACCTTCAAACCTCCCTGAAAATCATAGAAAAGAGTGTAGAGATCACAAAAACTGTGAAAATAGCCATGAAATGTGTGTGGAAACCCGTGCCGCCGCGGTCAGAGTAGGCCATGAAAATTATATAGTACTCCGCGGCAGCCAAACCAGCGGCTCATCACAGCTAAAATACAATTGGCCTTGATCTACGAAGGGGGGGGGGGGGGGGCGCTTCGTCCCCCTAGTCACCCCCTTAGGAGCCTAAGACAGGTGAATATACATGAACTTCCTATTAAGAGGAAATAGTCGACTATAAAATAAAAACAGCTCAATTCTTTCGTTCCAAACGATATGTATTATGAAAAGTATATAAATTATCAGTAATTTGCCACTGACAGGTTGAAAGGGCCCGTGTTCCTTGTGCTGAGTGACGACCTGGCGTGGTGCAGGAAAAATCTGGCGACAAAGGACGTGGTGGTCATGGGTGAGTAACTCAGGTAGTAAGAGTGAAAGCAGATTGGCGAGATCGTTTTTGCGTTGCCCCGCGGATCCTTTCCTCCCCGCCGCTCTATCACACAGTCTCACTACCTAGCTGTTCCTTTCATATGTTACCTATAGCTAACAGATGAGAGGAATGGATAGGTGTTGGGACTGTGTAGCAGAGCGGCGGGGAGGAAAGGACCCGCGGGAGCCAACGCAAAAAAGGTCTCGCCAATCTGCTGTCACTATAACTAAGTTAATCTACTAAACCATCCTCATTGCCATCACCAATATCTGAAATTCTAAACACATCCCCTCCCTTTCTTAAAGATCCCTTACAAAGCTTCGATCTTTCTTATCCATGTCAAGGAACTACTCAACCGTGACTAATTCACCCATTTCTAATGCATGGTTTCATAAATTTTAGTTCTGAAATCTTCCATTACTTTGGAGATTGATGATTATATTTGTCAGTGTGTGTGTGTGTGTGTGTGTGTGTGTGTGTGTGTGTGTGTGTGTGTGTAGTAACTGGAATTGCCTGTATTTGTTTCCCAGATGGAGCAACCGCGGCCGTAGATATGGCTACAGTCAGCCTTGGAGACCACCACGTCACCAGTTACGGCACCTACAGCTTTACTGCAGCCTTGTTGGGTCCCGGGCACATCACACACCCCATCGACCACAACAGACGGTACAAGGTCGTTGACTGTGTGCAATCATCTTACTTCCATTTTATATCCAGGGACAAGACATATGAGATTGACAACTCTCGTGTAAAACTGGTGTAGTGTCTTTGGTGGCTCGGAGATAATAGTGTAGAAAATATGGCGGTAGGAGAGACAAATTACGTCAAGAAAAGGAAAATAGGCAAGAGGACCTGTGGCATGCAAGGTTGCTGCTGCCAACTCTACATTCATTAACCATGAATGAGTGTGTTGCCACTCACCAGGGTTGAAAAAAATCATTATTTAAAAAAAAGAAAAAAAAATCGATTTAATTGGTTTGAATCGGAGTTTTATGATTTCAATCGATATTTTTTATATTTAAATTATTTTTTTTGCATTAATCCTTGTTTGTTTCCACTGATTATTTGTTTCAGTTCAGCCATTTTCTTGTATTAAACTTTGCCAATGTTAATTAAATGAAACCAAAGTTTAATATACATTACCCAAGATGAGTTTTTCACACAAATATCATAAGTAACCATAAAAATCATAAGTTGCCTACTTATCTATTTATATGTTGTCAAATTTGGATCATATTAATAAGAAATTAGACTTAATCATGTTACTTTGCATTAAGAATATAATTAAGCTCATTAATTAAACTTCATAATTACATTTATTGTTATTATCAACAAAAAGACCTTACTTTCTTTTCTTATGCTGTTGAATATTTTTCTTGTAAGAGATGTCAATGATTCATTGGTGCCTGACATGCTACAGGACCAGTACAGGATAAGTAAAGGACAAGTAGACTTCATACTTTTCCTGTACAACTGCTTCACATGTTCTTCCTTCTTCCTTACACACACACACACACACACACACACACACACACACACACACACACACACACACACACACCCAGATATATATATATATATATATATATATATATATATATATATATATATATATATATATATATATATATATATATATATATATATATATATATATATATATATATATATATATATATATATATATATATATATATATATATATATATATATATATATATATATATATACCGTAACATATATCATGGGATATTTTACTCATGATATAACACTTAAGTCATCTTAAACCCAGTACACTGTTTGCACGATTCTTAGCCTGAATACAATGGGCCCTTGGACGAAGGTCACTGCTCACTAAGACTCCTAAGTCCCTCTCACACCCAGACCTGCTTAGAGGAGTGTCATTTAAGGAGTAGTTACGTGAGGGGTTATTCCTACCTACACTCAAAATACAGTACTACACTTCCCGACATTAAATTCCATCTGCCACTTCCCCGCCCAATCATATAGCCTGTCAAGCTCATCCTGGAGAAAGCTAGCGTCCTGGTCTGATTGGATTACTCTACCGATCTTGGTATCATCTACGAATTTACTGACATCACTACTAATCCCTGTGTCCAAGTCATTGATGTAAATGATAAAAAGCAGCGGACCAAGCACCGACCCCTGCGGGACTCCACTCGTAACACTGCCCCATTCAGATTTTTTATCATTGATTAGCACTCTCTGCTTTCTCCCACTAAGCCACGCCCTGATCCAGTTCAAGACTTTCCCATTTACGCCGTGAGCCTGTAATTTTAGTAATAGCCGGTGATGAGGGACTTTGTCGAACGCTTTACTGAAATCTAGATAAAATATGTCATAGCTTTCATCTCTGTCAACCGCCTCGATTACTTTAGTGTAGAAGGACAACAGATTTAGAGGCAAGACCTACCTTTCGTGAACCCATGCTGTGAGTCGTGAATTAAACTATGCTCCTCTAGATGGTCCCAAATGCTCCTAGCTATAATCGACTCCAGCATTTTGCCTACAACTGATGTTAAGCTAATTGGGTGATAATTTAAGGTGGCTGACTTGTTTCCCTTTTTGAAAATCGGCGTTACATTAGTTACTTTCCATTGGCTGGGCACGTACCCAGAATTTACCGACATAGGTAAGTGGGCCACTGAGGGCCTCCTTGCATTCTTTCAGGACACGCGTGAATATTTCGTCATGGCCTGGCGATTTGTTTTTCTTCAACCTACCAATCTCATCCTGGACTACCTGCCTGGTGATGGTCACATCTCTCAACTTGTCGTTATCTTCTCCCTCATATACCTGAACTCTCTCCGGAATGGTTGTTAGATTTTCCTGTGTGAAAACTGAGAGGAAATAGTCGTTCAACATTTTACTCATATCTTCCCCATTCTCAACGAGCTCTCCTGTGTTTGTATTCAACGGCCCAAAACTTTCTCTTGTTTTCGTTCTGTATAATTTAAAGAAGCCCTTTGGATCGCTCTAGGCCTCGTTGGCTACCCTAATCTCGTAATTCCTTTTTGCTAGGCGACTGTTCTTCTCCGATCTGGCTAGTTCAACATACCTACCCCTGAGGTGGGTGTCCCCATTCTTTATTTTCCTATAAATTCCTCTCTTCAAGCCAACCTCATTTTTGAGTCTGCGGGTCATCCATTTAGGGTCATTAATTTCCTTTTTACGTGCTTGGTAAGGGATATGCTGTCTCTGACCCTCTGCTATTACACTAAATTATTGTAGGTCAGCTCCACATGGCTCCCATGTCCTTCAGGCTCCTGCCCAGAGATCTGGCCCTCATCTAGCCCCAAGGTTTCCCAATTTACCTCCTCACGGTGTCTTCTAAGCCCCTCGTAATCGGCTCTTCTAAAGTCTGGCACCAACACAGTGTTGAGCTCATGGTGTAATGTATATATTATCATATGAATGTATGAATGTATGTGTCGAAACACAAGCTCAGTGTCACCACAGGATGTTAGTGGACACGTAGGTGCTTATGGTCGTGAGAACAGAAGCTGGGTTGACGCTAAATCAGGAAGGATCAGGACCGGAACGTTGTAAGTTCCGGCAAGTCATCACCGGAAGATACACCCTTCCGGCGAACCAACAACACAAATAAAACGTGCGAGCAGCGCCAAGAGGGCAGACAAGAAGACGGGTTGCGGACACGAGCTCCGCCGCTCCGCGCTGGGTGTGGATTGCTTTTCGTTTCGTCCGACGGCTCACATAAACTTTGTAACTATTGTGTAAAATTGTCAATACCATTTTTATACTAAAACCCACACACCTTTTAATGTCCCAGTGAGAGAGAGTGAACAAAGTGAACTAAACGAATTAAGGCTTCCGCTCGGCCCACACATCATCTACATCACTTAACTAAAGGATATTGTGTTATCTCACCTACTACAATCAACTTAGAAGCAGGCTACGGTAACACCGGCCCTTCAACAAGTGAGGTAACAGTTCGCGCCTTAAAAAAACATTTAACAAACAAACACTTAACACGCATAACCAAAAGTATACTAAAAATTGGTAACATAAATGGTGGCAGCGTTTTTTCCTTTGTCTTTTTTTACTATTCCAAATAGCTCCATTACCATGTATCCTAATGACAGTTTAATCAATTTAACTTTTCTAGGATGCATCATGTAAATAAATTTTCGAGCTATTATTTTGTTTTCTCGGAATATAACTCAGCTTCCACGTCCATGACTCTAGCCCAGTTTACCTCAACCTGTATGTACATTACCCATTTCTTGTTACTTGCATGATTATTTTTATTATGATTGGTATTTCCCTATGTTGTATCGTTAGACCGGCTCTGACTTGTATAATAATCTTTAGAGCAACTGTAACAAGACCACGATTAGCTAGTACACATTGCGAGACTGTAACATGGGTAGGTACACTACTTTTAAAGGTCGGGTGAGTCGCGGAGTCGCGACTTTTAGGCGACCGAGCGATGTAATGTATATATTATCATGTAAATATGAATGTATGAATTTATGTGTCGAAACACAAGCTCAGTGTCACCACAGGATGTTAGTGGACACGTAGGTGCTTATGGTCGTGCGAACAGAAGCTGGGTTGACGTTAAATCAGCAAGGATCAGCACCGGAACGTTGTAAGTTCCGGCAAGTCATCACCGGAAGATACACCCTTCCGGCGAACCAGCAACGCAAATAAAACGAGCGAAAAGCGCCAAGAGGGCAGACAAGAAGACGGGCAGCGGGCACGAGCTCCGCCGCTCCGCGCTGAGTGTGGCTTGCTTTTCGTTTCGTGCGACGGCTCACATAAACTTTGTAACTATTGTGTGAAATTGTCAATACCGTTTTTATACTAAAAACCACACACCTTTTAATGTCCCAGTGAGAGAGAGTGAACAAAGTGAACTAAACGAACTAAGGCTTCCGCTCGGCCCACACATCATCTACATCACTTAACTAAAGGCTATTGTGTTATCTCACCTACTACAATCAACTCAGAAGCAGGCTACGGTAATTCCGGCCCTTCAACGAGTGAGGTAACAGTTCGCGCCTTAATAAAACACTTAACAAACAAACACTTAACACGCCCATCCAAAAGTATAATAAAAATTGGAAACAATGGATCACCGCCCAGTCTAAGTTAAACCTAATCTCCTTGTGATCACTACCACGTAGCTCTTCCCCTACATCTAGCTCATTGGTCATATTCTCGTTGTTAGTTAAGACCAAGTCCAAAATGTTGATACCTCTGGTCGGCTCAGTTACTGTCTGCTTGAGAAAATTGTCCTGTACTACTTTCAGAAAATCCTCAGACTTTAGATCTCCCACCACGCCTTCCCAGTCCATATTCCTATATGGTTGAAATCCCCCATGATGCAGGAATTTTTGTTTCTGCATGCCCTTCCAACCTCTTGTAGTAATGTCTGTGTCCTGCCTGTCTAGGCTGGGTGGCTTATATAGAACCCCAAGAGTTAGTTTCTCTTTCCCTCTGTGGAAGTCCACCCAAATTGACTCGGAGTCGCCGTTTGTTTGAACAGAATTGTTAGCGGTACATTGAAGTGTGTTTTTAACATAAAGAGCCCCCCCCCTCCCCTACTTCCCTTTCTACCCTAGGCAACATGTCTGCGGTCCAAGGAAAAGTAAACTGACGGGTCATGATAAACACAACACATAGAAACTTTACATTGTTTCTGGTAGTAATGGTGGCAGATGTTTATGTAGTTTCAAGATCAATCACTACCGTAGTATAGGAACTCGGCAGCCTGTGGTTTAGGAGCATCAATTGCGGGTTGCTTACGACCTTGGGAGGCGGCAGCGCTCTGAAGATTCAGAGAGACTTTAATTAAGTTTGGGTGCTTCTTTTCGAGTGTTATTGCTGTGGTGGGTTGATTTACCTGCACATCATGGTATAAAACATTGTTGACAGTGCTTGGGACGTCTTTCTATTACTTGCAAACCACTTCCTCGCGTCCTTCTGACGCCTAAACCAGGAACAGGAGTACAAAGTATAAAGATAAGGAAGGACTTAAACAAATATGAGAGAAAGCTTACGAAAGAATTACAGGAAAAAAAGACGAGACAAAGAGGAGATTTTTTTTTTTTTTTTTACTGGAAAACGATGGATATGGATATCACGATGAGAATCAACAACGGAAAGAAAAGAAACATACAAATGTGCAGAAGAGGGCAAGTAAAACTATGAAGTGGGAATTAGGATTATGTATACCTTTTGTGAGCTGCCTCTCTATCTTTGACAGCACGAGAACAAGCGTGATTAAACCAAGGCTTTTTAGCATGAGGAGTAGAGAAAGTACGTGGAATGTATGCCTCTATTCCAGAGACAATCACCTCTGTGATGCATTGGGCACACACAGAGGGGTCTCGCTCCTGGAAGCAGTAATCAAGTGTCCTGGTATTTACACAAAATTTTTGTTATTATCCTATAAACGAAACAATCTTAACACTATATGACCTTATTGGATTATCCAGTTATTTAAGTAAATTCATTTATAGTAAATAACTGAGAGGTATTGAGAGTGTGTGTGGCAGGCAGGTGCGGGGCTTAGCTGAAACCGCAGTGGCAACCCTTTCGCCCGCCAGATTCTCCTAGATAGTCGGGTAGTAACGGACACTCAGTGTTTCAAGCAAGTACACTGCCCCGCGCTCCCCTCCTTTGCTGTCGCTGATATTGCTTTATTGTTTCTTGCTTCTAATTCCTGGCCTTCTTCATAACTTCCTTCCTTCTGGTCACAGTGCTAAAGATTAATAAGAAATGGTTCACAGATGATATATAATAGTGAAGCTGGAAATATGTGTTTCTAGTCATTTGAAGCCTAATACATCTCCGGACATCGATTTCTTTTGCGGTGAGTGCACTTATATATATATATATATATATATATATATATATATATATATATATATATATATATATATATATATATATATATATATATATACTTTTTTATTAGTCATTTATTATCCTTCCCTCTTATCCCATTTCATGATCCCTGTTTCTTATCTTAGACACCAGTTCTGAATAGCTATCTGTAATACATTATTCATTCATAAGTTCACGAAGAATTTATAAGAGATGGTGGTATTTTTTTTTTTTTAGGGATGTGAGAAAACAGTAGGTGGAATTCTTGAAGTGGAGAGAGAGAGAGAGAGAGAGAGAGAGAGAGAGAGAGAGAGAGAGAGAGAGTAGTTATACTAAAAAAAAATATTAGCCTAATGCATCTCCGTAAAAGAGATGGTGGTATGTTTCTAAGGATGTGTGGAAACAAGTGTTGTAGGTGGAATTCCTGAAGTGGAGAGAGAGAGAGAGAGAGAGAGAGAGAGAGAGAGAGAGAGAGAACGCGGGGGGAAGGTTATAAGAGAAAGGAAAGGAATAAAAAAGGATGATATACAAGATGAACCGATTTTGAGGGAGGAATAGAAAGAAAGGAAGATTATGGAGTAAAAGTATAATTCTCTCTCTCTCTCTCTCTCTCTCTCTCTCTCTCTCTCTCTCTCTCTCTCCATTTCAGGAATTCCACCTACAACACTTGTTTCCTCACATCCTTAGAAAAAATACCACCATCTCTTTTATCAATTCTTCGTGGACTTATGAGTGAATAATGTATTACAGATGGCTATTCAGAACTTGTGTCTAATATAAGTAACAGGGAGCATGAAATGGGGTAAGAGGTAAGGATAATAAGTGAAAACAAAAAAAAGTATATATATAAATGCACTCACCGCAAAAGAAATCAGAGACACACCAGTCCTCGTCGACAGACCGCCTTGGTCGGCTAGATTTTGATCGCCGATAGAGGCGGTCTGTCGGCACCAAGGTAAATATAGTCTACCGACAGGTAAAATCGTCCCCCCCAAACGCTGGCTCTAAATTTGCGCTTCTGAGTGCGGGGGTGAGTGACGTCAGAGCGTGGGTAGGAGGAGAGGTTTCAGAGCTAACAGACATGACATGACATGAAGTGGCTTGCAGGACGTGCATGGGGAACTTCTTTACACACATACAGCACATACAGCATGTGACAAGAGGCAAAAAAAAATTGTATACCAATTCTGTAGACAATGAAAAGAATAAATAACCTGCTCGACACAGAAATAAATCAAGACAACGGGGAGCTCCGTTGAATGAAGAAGCTCACCCACGTCCAAGACCCAGACCTATACCACTCTGACGTCACGGGTATGGGCGGAGTTTGGTACCTTGCCCTGTCGGTAGACTATATTTACCTTGGTCGGCACCCTGCTACGGGCCGCCTTTGGGAAAGGCCCGTGCTCCCCTCCCTTGTACAGGGAAGGAGCATTCATTAAAAAAAAAAAAAAAAAAAAATAAAAAAAAAAAAAAAAAAATCGGTCAGAAGATGCATTAGGCTAATATTTTTTTGTATGACTCTCTCTCTCTCTCTCTCTCTCTCTCTCTCTCTCTCTCTCTCTCTCTCTCTCTCTCTCTCTCTCTCTCTCTCTCTCTCTCTCTCTCTCTCTCTCTCTCTCTCTCTCTCAAGCAAGAGTGGCTTTAAAACGCAGAAACTGAGCGGGCAGAAGAGATGTTAGTGTTGTGCTTAAGTTTTTTTGTATATCTTACTGATACTAAAACGAACTGATATGAAAATGTGACTTCATGGGTCCATGCGCACTACCAGTGGGGAGCTACATGCAAAATTTGGTGAGGCTAGGTGAAAAAATACAGTCAGGGCGCCTTTTTATTGTTTTGAGAGTTTGCCCGTCTAATATTAAGGCGGTTCCGCCTACACCCGTCAAGAATACGGAGTCTATGGTTACAGGGAAAAGACTAGTTGGTCAGGAGTTCTTTAAGTCTATGTCACCTTTTTTTAATTAATATAAAATGGTGGAGTTTTCCCAGGTTCTTTTTTTCTAAGATCGGGTTACAGCGCCGGTAAGCTTTCATGATCGGCTTGTTGGTTGGACCCAGCACGTTAGTGGCGCTAGCGGTATTTTATAATGGCACTATCATAGCTAGGCTTATGCTGTCCCTTGGAGCTCCACTTGATCTTCTTCAGCGAGTTTCGCTAGATTCCGGGTTGAAAGATAGACAACAGGACAGCAGGTGGGTAGTGTTAGGTCACTAGGCGATGACTGAACATTGTCAGCTTGTAGCGGCGGGCAGGACTTGACCCTGGGTCCTCCAGGAAACCGCGCCCGCAAGCTGACCACACATTAACCATTTGTATATATCTGAGCTCGTTATTTTGAAGCATGAAATCGCCTGAATCTTTAATTAGGCCGGTAATGCCATATTCTGCTTTGCTCGTACTCATTCCTTTCAAAACACTTTATTTCATCCATGGTTATACCGGGACCTTCCAAGTTTGGCGAATCATTTTCCTCATCACCACCCTTCTGCCCACCATGATCCCTCTTCAATATCGGCAACCCTAACGACCTCCTTCATATTATTGGTAACGTTGACATTTGCATCTTATAGAATTTAGAGTAAACAGCTAAAATATGCCAATGTTCTCTTGGTTGCTTCCATGCTTTTGCCCCATCTTTTCTAGCTGCGTCGATCTCATCCATGTTCAAATTCATGTTTTGTCATTTCTGCCAACTATGTGCTCTAGTCATCTCTTTTGATTATGATTTTCATATCATAGCCTTTATAAGATTCATTTCTTTAATTTACTCGTACTGTCACTGTTCATTGGTGACGTTCCTCTTACTCGTAGTGCTGCTTCCATTACACCTTCACTTACTTTTGTCATTTGCTTCCTCGATATTTCCTTCAAGGTTTCAACGCTATCAAATAGATTAAATAACTTATGACTTATTGAACAAAGTGTGTGTGTGTGTGTGTGTGTGTGTGTGTGTGTGTGTGTGTGTGAACACCTGCAACTATTTGAATTAATTTCGTTATCAACAATGATTTTTACGTGTGTGTGTATGTGCGTGTGTGTGTGTGTGTGTGTGTGTGTGTGTGTGTGTGTGTGTATGATACTGGATACGTGTGCAAGTGAACATGAGCAAGTGGGCTAAGTACAGCAAAAAGTACTGTAAAGAATGGGAAGCAGCGGACGGTCTCAAAGAGTGGATAAGGAGTATATCCCCGGTGAAGATACGCATGCAGCTTGCAAATTATGCAAAACTACAATAAGAGCACATCACAGATCTTCTCAAGCATAGTCACACAGCAAAACATAAGAAAAATGCTAAGTGTACGATAATACACTTGTAGTAGTAGTGGTAGTAGTAATAATAGTAGTAGAGAAGATTTTCAGGATATATGGAATTTTGCATTGTCGCTGCTAGCTCTCCCAATAAACAATGCCTCCGTAGAACGAGTAGATTACCAAATGAATATTGTAAAAAATAAGTTAAGAAACAGAATGCAGCATGCAAGTTTGGAGAGTACCTTACTTGTAGTACATACACAAAGACACGGAGATTACTAAAAGTAGTAGTAGTAGTTTTAATAATAGTACTTGTAGCAGTAGTAGTAGTAGTAGTAGTAGTATGGTAGTAGTAGTAGTAGTAGTAGTAGTAGCGAACAGAGTTGGGGCTAATGACCTCCAAACTATGGAGCCCTCCATGATTATGTGTTGGGAAAATAAACATGGGTGGAGGTATCATTTATGTAGTAGAAAAAAAAAGTAGTAGTAGTAGTAGTAGTAGTAGTAGTAGTAGTAGTAGTAGTAGTAGTAGTTGTAGTAGTAGTGGTGGTAGTAGTAGTAGTAGTAGTAGTAGTAGTAGTAAGAACAGTAGCAGTAGTAGTAGTAGTAGTAGTAGTAGTAGTAGTAATAGTAGCAGTAGTAGTAGTAGTAGTAGTAGTAGTAGTAAGAACAGTAGCAGCAGCAGTAGTAGTAGTAGTAGTAGTAGTAGTAGTAGTAGTAGTAGAAGTAGTAAGAACAGTAGTAGTAGTAGTAGTAGTAGTAGTAGTAGTAATAGTAGTAAGAACAGTAGTAGTAGTAGTAGTAAGAACAGTAGTAGTAGTAGTAGTAGTAGTAGTAGTAGTAGTAGTAGTAGTAGTAGTAGTAAGAATAGTAGTAGTAGTTGTAGTAAGAGTAGTAGAAGTAGTAGGAGCAGCAGTAGTAAGAACCGCGTCTCTATTCCCGCGCACTTCTACCCCAAAACCAGCCAAAATCCCGCGGACTCCACCTTCCGAAAGAGCCCAAAAGGAGCCCTCTAGGCCCAGTTTATTAATAACATGAGTGTTGCGCTAAAATCGAGAAAGGTAGAAAATTGAGACATACTTTATTCAAACCTATACTACTACTACTAATAATAATAGTAATAATAATAAAGATTATATATATATATATATATATATATATATATATATATATATATATATATATATATATATATATATATATATATATATATATATATATATATACATATGAGTAGTTAGCGTGCGGGTAGCATTCACGGCGCCATGGACAACGTTGGTTCGAATCCACACGCTACCACCTGGGATTTTTCAGTCACCGCCGAGTGGCCTAAGACTACCCATATGATGTCCAGAAGACCACCCATCAACCCGGACTCTAGACGAAATCGTCCAAGTGAATCAAGAATGAGTTCCGGGGGGCGGCATTAGCCAAGCATAACTGGCGCCACTATAAAAATTGCCTGCGCCATTACGGGCTTGGGCCGACCACCAGGCCCCTGAAGAAAGACTACCGGCGCTACAGGCAGAGATGTAAATATATATATATATATATATATATATATATATATATATATATATATATATATATATATATATATATATATTTTTGTGTGTGTGTGTGTGTAATGGAAATATTATGTATGTACAGTATATAGCTACTCTTGTTTCACATGCTGTGCCATCCACAGTCAGGCTTTTCTCAACAACTATATTAATATTGCAATCATCATAGTTATCACGACTTGTGGAGTATATGTATTGCTTGAAGAGTGATAATATTTTTTTCTGTGGGAAGAAACTTATTACCGCATATATCATATCTGTGCTTTTATCATGGATCTATAGATGTTAGTATATTGATAGTTATCTTGTATACCTCATACGCTCGTGCATGAAAACAAGAACATAGAGACATGTTTTAATTATTACTAGAATGTTAAATTGCAGTTTGGTGCAATATACGATTATTCTTATGTAAACCGATTTATTATTACGTTAATGAAGAAAAAAGAGCTCCTTAAAGAAGGAGGCTGATAATACAGAAATACATGAATGATCAAAATAACTGCAAGACCAGGCAGCCAAGAGCGATGGCGCAGCCTCATGCAAGGCAGCCGCGGGTCTCCTCAACCCCTGCGGGCAGGGCAGGTCGTTGCTCCCGTCCTCGCATTGTGGCCGTCACACCTCCACCAGGAGTAAATGCACCTCCGCGTCGAAGCACACTGGTACATGTTTGGTGGGCACACCCGCTGCGTTTAGGGACCACAGGAAAGGAGAAACGGACTAATCAATCAATCAGTCAGTACTGATATACGCTAGAGGGCTTATTTTTGTTTGTTTCGCCTTAGAGCTGCCCCCTTAATGGATATATATATATATATATATATATATATATATATATATATATATATATATATATATATATATATATATAATGGTGCGTTGTCTTGCCAACCCTACGACTCCATCCCCATGGTTCCCTCCAATAAGACTCCATGCAAGCCCAGACTACTTCCCCCTGGGTGATAAACCCTCTCAGTTAAAAGTGAAGAATAAGACAAAACCTCCCCAGTTATATATAAATCTTTTTGTGTTCATACTTCAATATTGTTAGAATTAGATTTTTTTCCCTCTTTTTCTTTATCTTCTGGGTATTTTGTCCTTGGGGGAGGTTGTCCTAGGGAGGTTTGTCCTGAGGGATCTATGCCGTCACGGCCGCGGTGCATTATGGGTTGGCGGGATCAGCCGATTCTTGTTTTGGGGACTTTGCCGGGAGGATTCATGGCCACTGGATTGACGGGACTCAAGTGTCCAGTCTCATTTTGTTGTGTTCACGGCACGTACTGGTGGTCCGTCTGAGGACAGAAATGCCACATCTATGTTGCGTTGTTGGGTGTGGTAATAAGTCTGATAAATACCCAAGTTTATCATTTTACCGCCTGCCTAAAATACCAACGCGGCAAGGTGAGCGGAAGGAGCTGATCGCTTAAAGAAGAAATCTATGGTTAGCGAGGATTTCCAGAGCCCAGACTTCAAACCCTGAACACTGGAGAGTCTGTGGAAAGCACTTCATGACAGGAATGATGTTTCAGTTATACACAATAACGATTAGAGA
Source organism: Eriocheir sinensis (assembly GCF_024679095.1). Classification (NCBI taxonomy): domain Eukaryota; kingdom Metazoa; phylum Arthropoda; class Malacostraca; order Decapoda; family Varunidae; genus Eriocheir; species Eriocheir sinensis. The sequence goes on from NC_066529.1 coordinate 12,648,283, forward strand.
CAGAGTTTCCTTAGTCCTAGTGAGTGCTTCCAATGTCAACATATAACACAACTGCAGATTCAGATAGTTTATTCCACTGGTACCAAGCAAAGATTATAGTGACATTGTACGACAGTGAAGTGAATTTTCACTTGTTTGTCAAGTCATTTAGCCTTTATTAAGAGTTCATTCCTCATGACTAGATTTAGCAGTGGCCAGCCCCAAAAGTTATTAATGTATGGTAGGTATGAATGATGATGAATGTTGGCACTTTGATACATAAGTTATTATTAGATATGTTGCCAGCATCATTGTTCAAGTATTAGTTACTGTTAGATATGAAAACACTCGCTTTGTGAATGACCAACCCCCTAAAAGTGGGTTAGCTTGTGTAGTAGGTAGTACACGTGCAGATGAATGTTGGCACTCTCTGAAACATCTAAAGTCTTTGTTGAAGCACTATGTAGTCATTGTTAGGTATGTAAACAGTGCGTATCTTTGTGAAAGCCATTTCTTCCTCTAATGCTTGCCTTGGTTTCCACGTAGAACTGCCGTATTTTAGGGCAACTAAGCATGACTTTAGTAATCATCCTCTCCTAATAAGTTCTGTCCAGCAGAGAGAGCGAAAAATAATATTTGGAGTACTCCATTTACTACGATTCCCCAACGAGGCACGGTCTCTCACTCACTCGCTGGTCTCCTAGCAAAGATAGACTGTCACACGTGGCGGCCATGTTTACTTCATGACGTCATGAAAACGTCACAAGGTCACGTGAGTGAAAATACTGCACCTTGTCATTGCTGCGTCCTTCAGCGCAGTCATGCACCCGCACCCCAAAATCCTGCTCTTCCTTCTTCTCCTGGGTTTTGGCCCCAGGCATCGTGGCGGACTGGTTCCTCTACCCCCCTCTCTTCCTCCCTCCCACCCCTGACCTAAGACCCCTGACGCTGCCTACCTTGCTTGCTTCACTGTTACTTGCGTCATCTTTCTCGTTCTTCCAAGTAATAAACTACTACTACTACTACTACTACAACTACTACTACTACTACTGTTCTTACCACTAATGACTGTGGCATCAAACCATATCACTAATACTACCTGACACTAAATCACCTATCATCTATTACGTCTAGATCCCCCTTTCCTTCCCTACTTACTACTACTGCTACTACTATTACTACTACAGTAACTGTTCTTACTACTACTACTACTACTACTACTACTACTACTACTACTAAAGTCCGGCAAATCTTAAGTGGCGGCTCTGACGTAGACAGCCCGCTAGACACTGGTGCTATGTCTCCAACTGACCTCGCGTACCGTGCCTCTCACACCCTTCTCTCTCTCTCTCTCTCTCCCCGTGTCTCTCTCTTTCTCTCTCACTCTAGTATTAAAACAAATATGTTTTTTATGATTGATTCTCTATCTGTGAGTGAATAAAAAGAAATTTGTACAACACTTGGCAGCGTTGCCACCGCGGCGTTGTCATGCTCTTCTCAACCCAACACACCGCAGTTGCCAGTTGCCCTGCCTGCTTTAATTATCGCATTTCTGCCATTTTTTAGTGTGTGTCTGCCATCTGCCGTCAATGTCAGCCATACGGCATAATTATGATAAAATATGGAGACTGTACCTATATATGGAATGCCAGGACCGTCAAGCAAATTCTGATGTGAGTCATATGTAGGTGAATGGTGAGGTTCCGCTGGGGATGGCCAGGGAGTGGGGAAGGAGTGGTCGCTAAGAACAGTAAAATATTACACTTTGACCTTATTTCCACACCACCCAAGGGGTAGAGTCTTGGTACGATTTTTTAAGAGGATTATTATTAATATTATTATTATTATTAAGCATTGTCGTGCACCATGCTCCCCGAATGAGAGTACACCCCCACTTTTCTCTCTTTCGCACACACACACACACACACACACACACACACACACACACACACACACACACACACACACACACACACACAAAGAGAGAGAGAGAGAGAGAGAGAGAGAGAGAAGGGTGTGAGAGGTACGGTGTGCGAGGTCAGTTGGAGACGTGGCAACAGGGTCTAGCGGCCTGTCTACGTCAGAGCCGCCACTTAAGATTTGCCGGACTATACTATTTATTTTTTTAAATATTAGTACTACATAAAAGATACCTCCACCCATGTTTATTTTCCCGACACACAATCAGAGGGTTCCATAGCTAAGAGGTCATTAGCCCCAACTCTGTTCGCTAATTACTGTGGCATCCAGCCATATCACTACTACTACTACTACTACTACTACTACTACTACTACTACTACTGTTCTTACTACTACTACAACAACCACTACTACTACTACTACTACTACTACTACTACTACTGTTCTTACTATACTACTACTACTGTTCTTACTACTACAACTACTACTACTACAACTGTTCTTACTACTACTACTACCTGGTACTACTACTACTATACTACTACTACTACTACTGCTGCTACTACTACTACTATATTATTTCTACGAGAATCTGGCGGCGGGAGGTGGCGGCTGGGGGGTCAGCCAAGGTCAGCACCGCCCCGCACATTGCCACACACTCTCAACACCTCCCAATTCCTCTCATATGTCAACTATTTACTGCCTTTAAAAGAATTTAATTAAATAATTGAATAATCGAATAAGGTCATGTAGTATTCAGATTGTTTCGTTTTAAGGATAATAACAAATATTTTGTGTAAATACCAGGACACTTGACAAAGTTGGAATACAAGAGACAATCACCTCTTTGATGCGCTGGGCACACACAGAGGGGTCTCGCTCCTGGAAGCAGTAATCAATTGTCCTGGTATTTACACAAAATATTTGTTATTATCCTAAAAACGAAACAATCTTAACACTATATGACCTTATTGGATTATCCAGTTATATCTCTCTATAGACCGAGAATAAACTAGCTGTGTGTCAGTGTGAGTGTGCTGTGTGGTGTATGTGGAAATGATGGGTGTAGGTATTTGGGATGGGTCCACGACGCTCTTAATGAGGTCGTGCCTTCATGATTATCCCCCTAGAATGGGGAGAGACTTCACACCCTTCTGCAAGCTGACCTGGCGCCACTACTTGACATTTGAGTGAGTCCACTCCCTGACGTGGCATGTAAGCAAGGCAAGAGTATATTATAATTTTCAAATATAACAAGCCCCCCCCAAAAAGCCCAGCTACAGTAAAAAGAGCCCAAAAAGCGCCAACCCGCGGACACCATCTTTTTCCCGCAGACTTCCACGAAAGAGCCCAATTGGGCGAGAAAACCACGGACCTGGCAACTCTGGTAGTAGTAGTAGTAGTAATAGTTGCAGTAGTAGTAGTAGTAGTAGTAAGAACAGTAGTAGTAGTAGTAGTAGTAGTAGTGGGAGGCTTCGTCTGTATTCGACACGATGAGGTGCGGGATCTGCCAGCTAGCATGCTCGGGGAGGTATGCCAAGACGTCACTACCGAGCCGGCACTGCTTCCCCTGGATTGCGAACACCTTCGGTACAGGACGGCCAATACCTCACATGAGGCTCGGGTTCAGGTTGATGTAAGTGCCCGCGGATACTGGGTGCGCGGACAGCGGGCGTTCATGGACATCCGCATATTCGACCTGATGGCTGCCTGTCACCGTGAGCTGCCCCTGGAAGCCGCCCAAAACAGGAACGAGCAGGAGAAGACAAGGGCATACGGTGAAAGAATCCAACATGTGTATCAGGGCAGCTTTACCCCCCTCGTCTTCACCACATCCGGCGGGATGGTACCCACGGCCCGATGCTTTTACGCACGACTCGCGGAACTGATCTCAGAAAAAAAGCATCAGCCAAGGAGCCACGTTGTCGCCTGGATGGGGTGTCACTTCTCGTTCTCCCTGCTCAGGTCGGCAGGGGCACAAGACGCTCTGGCCCAAAAGCCACGAACATCTCCAATATAGACTATGAGGCCACAGTGGTGGAGAGTGACATTAGGGTGGGTCGGAAGTGACATGAGTAGGGCAAGAAAGGGGGATCTAGACGCAATAGATAATAGGGTTTTATGTATAGATTTAGTGCTAAGTAGTATTAATGATATGGTTGGATGCCACAGTCATTAGCGAACAGAGTTGGGGGTAAAGACCTCCAAGCTACGGAGCCCTCCATGATTAGGTGTCGGGAAAATAAACAAGGGTGGAGGTATCTTTTATGTAGCCGAAAAAAAAAGTAGTAGTAGTAGTAGTTTATTACTTGGAAGAACGAGAAAGATGACGCAAGTAACAGTGAAGCAAGCAAGGTAGGCAGCATCAGGGGTCTTAGGTCAGGGGTGGGAGGGAGGAAGAGAGTGGGGTAGAGGAACCAGTCCGCCACGATGCCTGGGGCTAACGGCCGTAGTATTAATCTTCCCCATTCCCTTTCCGTCCCCATCCCCATACGCGGGTCTGGGGTATGTGTAAACTACCCCATCCCCTTCCCGTCCCCGGCTGGCCAGACAAGACCAATCCGCAGGTCATAATAATGTTGGCAGCACTTTCAGACCAATAATTACAGAATACGAGATAAATAATATATTTTTCACACACCATTGTATTCATATACATTATATATCATAAAACAAAACAATAGGGTAATTGATCTACATGTAAATAACAGGTAACGCGGGTAAGTTAATTTATGAGACAGGTTGTTATCCATGACTGGTCACACACACCCGGGCAGCCATGGTGCAGCCACATAGGGGTTGCCAGGTCGTGTCATTGGTGGTATTTTTGTCTTAAATCAAGGTGGCCACCAAGAAATGCCCCTTTTTATGGTATATGTTAAGTATTAGTATAATAATGCCATATATAGTCATCCATCTGCCGTCTTTTGACATTTTTGGGGCAATTATAAAGGAATCTTCAGGAATAACTGTATGTTTACAATCAAATGGAAACACAAGAGTCTTTACAAACTAAAAGAAATCTGTTAACTTCAGCAAAGTTTGCGATACAATATCAGTCATAGAAATATTCTGATACTTTTCAATATATTTTCTTCTATAATAACAAATAGAACACTATTTATTCATAAAATATACGAAGGGGAACCTAAAGATGTCCTGCCTTGCACCCCGCGATGTCAACACTTTTTCGCCCCATCTACTCTCTCTCCAGGAAGTGTTAATCAGCCCCAACCCCCCGAGGACGCTTAAAACTGCGGGTCACAGCCAAGGGAAAGAGAAGGGAAGGGAACGGGAATGGGGAAGATTAATACTACGGCCGTAAAACCCAGGAGAAGGAGGAAGAGCAGGAATGGGGGGTGCGGGTGCATGACTGCGCTGAAGGACGCAGCAATGACAAGGTGCTGCCGACGGGAATAATTAAGTGTTGGATAAACCCCCAGAGGACAAATCTCCCTGAGGACAAACCTCCCCAGGACAACCTCCCCCAAGGACAAAATACCCAGAAGATAAAGAAAAAGAGAAGAAAAAAATCTAATTCTAATAATATTGAAGTATGAACACAACAAGCATTATAATATAACTGGGGAGGTTTTGTCTATTTTCCACTTTTAACTTAGAGGGTTTATCCTAATGTGTTTTCACCCAGGGGGAAGTAGTCTGGGCTTGCATGGAGTCTTATTGGAGGAAACCATGGAGTCGTAGGGTTGGCAAGACAACGCGCCATTATATATATATATATATATATATATATATATATATATATATATATATATATATATATCTATATATATATATATATATATATATATATATCCATTAAGGGGTCAGCTCTAGGGGGAAACAAACAAAAAATAAGACCTCTAGCGTATATCAGTACTGACTGATTGATTGATTAGTCCGTTTCTCCTTTCCCGTGGTCCCTAAACGCAGCGGGTGTGCCCACCGAACATGTACCAGTGTGCTTCGACGTGGAGGTGCATTTACTCCTGGTGGAGGTGTGACGGCCACAATGCGAGGACGGGAGCAACGACCTGCCCTGCCCGCAGGGGGTGAGGAGACCCGCGGCTGCCTTGCATGAGGCTGCGCCATCGCTCTTGGCTCCCTGGTCTTGCGGTTATTTTGATTATTTATGTATTTCTGTATTATCAACCTCCTTCTTTAAGGAGCTCTTTTTTCTTCATTAACGTAATAATAACTCAGTTTACTAAAGAATAATCGTATATTGCACCAAACTGCAATTAGAATTTTACAACGTTGCAAAATGGGATCGCAATTTAACATTCTAGTAATAATTAAAACATGCCGCGTAAGAGGTATACAAGATAACTATCAATATACTGACATCTATAGATCCATGATAAAAGCACATACATGACATAAGCGATAATGAGTTTCTTCCCACAGAGAAAACATTATCACTCTTCAAGCAATACATATACTCCACAAGTCGTGATAACTATGATGATTGCAATATTAATATAGTTGTTGAATAAAGACTGACTGTGGATGGCACAGGATGTGAAACAAGAGTAGCTATATACTGTACATACATAACATGTTATTAATAAAATAGAGGGCTCCTTTTGGACTTTTTCGGAAGGTGGAGTCCGCGGGCTTTGGGCTCGTTTTGGGGTAGGAGTGCGCGGGAATAGAGACCCGGACTTGGCATTTAGGCAACCCTTGATCAGTCCTTGGCGTGTCACCAAGCCGTGTGGGTGCGTCCTCTCGCTTTGTCAGGGCAACATAGAGCCTTGCACTACGAATGGCCGGTCCCATTCAGCACACAACGTCCTCCTGAGCTGTGTGTATACAATCAACCAATCAATCGCCTCTCCTACCCTATGACGCCAAACCCGGGGATTCCTCCTAGCAAATCTCTATGCAGGCCACCTGTCCATCCTAAGGGGCCGTTGTCACTGGAACACTTTTGGCTGGGCAGGAGGGAAATTCCCACTCCCTCAACCTTTCCCGAATCCTTTGAAGTTCGCTCTGAGCCTATCACCGCGACCCCCCCCCCCCCCCAACCCACCCCGCATCTCACCCTTCCCTTCCTACACACACATCCCAGGAGACAATAGGAGGAGTGTGGATTAAGAAAGGGAGGCCCTTTCTTTCTGTCTATGTATTTTCCTTCTTTCTCATTATTTCTGTCTTTCTGTCTCTATTTTTTCTCTCTTTTTCTCTTTCTAAATCTTTCTACTTTCCCTCTCTTTCTTCCTCTCTTTTTTTTCTCTTATTGTCTGTCTCTCTTTCTGTCTATATATTTTTCATTAAAATTCTTTCTCATTTTCTTTCTCCTTTCTCTCTTACGTTCTTTCTCTCATTACTGTCTTTCTCTTTCTTTCTATATATTTTCTTTATCTTTCTTTCTTTCTTTTTTCTTTCTTTGTCATTCTTTATTTTTTTATAACCTTCTTTCTCTTTCTCTTTCTTTGTTTCTCTACTTTCTTTTTTCTTTCTTCTCTCTTTATCCTCTTTCTTTGTGTCTTTATCTTTATTTCTTTATTTGTCTTCTATTATTTCTCTTTCATTTTTTCTTTGTTTTCCTTTACTTTCTCTTGTTTTCTCTTTCTTTCTTTCTTTTCTCTTCCTTTCTTTATTCATTCTGCGTTTCTTTCTTTTTCTTTCTATCATTTCCTCTCTTTCTTCCTCTATTTCTTTCTTTTTCTCTTCCTGTCTCTGTCTCTTTCTTTCTGTCTATATATTTTAGTTCCAATTATTTCTTTCTCATTTTCTTCTTTTCTCTTTCTTTTTTCTTCCTTTCTTACTTTTTTCTTTCTTTCTTTCTTTCATACTTTCTTTTCAATCTTTCCCCCTCTTTCTTTTTCTCTTCTTGTCTGTCTCTTTCTGTCTATATGTTTTTCAATGTAATCATTTCTTTCTCGTTTTCTTTCTTTCGTTCTTTTTCTCATTATTTCTTTCTATATTTCTTTCTCTTTCTTTCTTTTTCTTTTTTCTTTCTTTCTTTCTTTCTTTGTCTTTCTCTCTCTCTCTATTTCTTTAGTACTCTTTCTTTCTTTCTCTTTCTTTGTTTCTCTAACTTTCTCTTCCTTTTTTTTCTCTTTATTTTTCTGCCTTTTTCTTTCCTTCTTTCTTTGTGTTATTATCTTTATTTCTTTATTTGTCTTTCATTCTTTTTCTTCCTTTTTTCTCTTCTGTTTTCTATTTTAATTTATCTCTCTTGTTTTCTAGGTTTCTTTCTTTCTGTCTTTTCTCCTCCTGTCTTTCTTTCTCTCTTTCTTTCTTTCTCTTTCTCTATTTGTTTCTACGCGTGGTAGGGGAGCGCGAATGGGCGTGACCGCGGTCCTTGGCTCTCTCTCTCTACGGGATGGGATTAACTGGCCAGATTAAGACTCTAGATGTTCACGTTCATATGCTAGTGAACGGTCATTAGGGCACCGAAATGCTTCAGATTGATTAGGCGATTATGACAAACCTTTCCTCCTCAAATTCTCTCTCTCTCTCTCTCTCTCTCTCTCTCTCTCTCTCTCTCTCTCTCTCTCTCTCTCTCTCTCTCTCTCTCTCTCTCTCTCTCTCTCTCTCTCTCTCTCTCTCTCTCTCTCTCTCTCTCTCTCTCACATTCTTTTCTTTCAATGTTTCTCTTTCTTTCTTTTCCTCTTATTTTATTTCTCTTTCTCTTTCTTTTTCTTATTTAATTCTTTTCTTTCTCTCTATTTCTTTCTTTCTCTTTCTTTCTTTCTATCTTTCCCTCTCTTTTTTTCTCTTCCTGTCAGTCTCTTTTTCTGTCTATTTATTTTTCATTCTCTTTCTTTCCTTCTCATTACTTCTTTCTTTATTTTTTTCTTCTTCTCTTTTTTCCTTCCTGTCTTCCTTTATTCTTTCTTTTTCTTTCTGTCTATTTATTTTTCATTATAATTCTTTTTTTCTCATTTTTTCTTCCTTTTTTACTTTTTTTCTTTCTCTTTTTTTCTATCTTTCCCTCTCTTTCTTTCTTTTGCTCTTCCTGTCTAAATAGGCGTTTTCAGTAATGTTACCGTCAAGTCAAATGATCGCAAACAAAACAGCATTTTTACTGAAAACGAATTACAGCCCCGCTGCCAGACGACAGGCGCCCTTTCCCGGAAATAACTCTTGTACGTACATCACTCTTCAGACCCAAATACTCAGAGTGCACATTGTTAGAAGTAGGAAGATGGAGAAATTCAACGATTTGTTCCTAGAGCGACTACAGATCACCTGTGCCTAATCCTTTGTATATGGCCCTCGTCCAGAGGCACAGACGAATTATTCTAATTGTTTTAGTTTAATGTCAACTATAATATTCCAAAATTATATATTTCCTCGCCCGCACATGATGATTATGTTAAGAGATGATGCAAGAAACGCACCAACATACGAAAAAACAGCTCTGCTCCGGGATTAAAGTCATAGCCAGAATTAGAGTCGGACAACGCTGCCTAGCGGTAAAAAAGATGCGAAATATCATCAGAGAAGGCAGCATCTTCCCTTCTTTCCCTTGCCTTATGTCATTTTCAGGTTGTTTTTAATGTGAAATGACAAGAAAATAAATATTTCTTTAAAAAACACCAACTTTCTGGGTTTCAAAGAGCATTATATGCTATATTTTATTCTTCAAAACATTCCTACGGGAAATCGACTGCAGTGTGGTGTCGTGTGGTGGTGTGTGGTACTACTCGCTGACTGGCCGATGAAAAATGTCTGCTCACGTTTGTTGGCGAAAGCCTTTTGGGCAAACATCCCGGAGGCGGAGCACGTTTGACCCCGTTCCCATCTGTCTGCTTCGTTTGACTTGTCGGTGACACTACTGAAGAAGCCTTATGTTTTGTATGATAATAAAGACATTTAAAAGATATATTGTTACTGATTGTAGAAATGAAATAAGTGAGAGGGACAGGGGAAATTATGGTAAAATGATGTTTAAGAATTGAAACAAACAAATTGGAAATTATTAATATCGTCAAATGAGGTGGAGGTGGAGCAGTAGGGGAGAAGTGGGCGGGATGCGAATCCTCATTAGGCAGGAGGATGGGAGGGGGGAGTAGGAGGGAGGGAAAAGCTGGGAGGGAGGGATAAGGTGGGAGGGAGGGAGGAGGAGGGAGGGAAAAGATGGGAGGAAACAGGAAGAAGAAAGGCAAGGAAGAAAATAAAACTGAAGTAAAAAGTGTGTGTGTGAGTGTGAGTGTGTGTGTGTGTGTGTGTGTGTGTGTGTGACAAAGATCGAAAATGAGAGAGAGAGAGAGAGAGAGAGAGAGAGAGAGAGAGAGAGAGAGAGAGAGAGAGAGAGAGAGAGAGAGAGAGAGAGAGAGAGAGAGAGAGAGAGAGAGAGAGAGAGAATATCACCTGTCCTCAGGGGCTGACCTCACTCATCATGAGAAATTTTGGGGCTGACGGGGACGAAGAGGGGCGGGGAAGGCAGGTACGGGGAGAGTGAGGTGGCAATGGACGATGAATTAGTAAAAATTTGGAAAAATTAGAAAAACAGAGGGCCCAGCTCAGGATTCATCGACTTGTTCAACCATGAACTCAGTGAGCGAGGTCGACTTTTGGGCAACGTGCCACATGCCCTTACAGGTTCAATTCAGTCTCAAAGAGTAATTGCCAGCTGGACACGAAATGATTACAGCGACATCCCATGCAAGATTCTGCTGAGGCACTTATTACAATCTTCTCTTTGAGCTCCGGTTAACAGCCCCGCCTATGGATCTGGAACTGGATCTGGATTTATGATGCGCAGGGCACTTGTACAGATGCATAACACGCATATTTGTGTTAGCTGTTGGGGGACGGGGGAGCCGAATGTGCAGGGGAGGGAAGTGAATCAGGTGTAACTGTTAGTGTTGGTGTGTTGTGGTTACAAATGAGTGTGTATTTGTATTCTGAATGAGTCTATTGTACCGCAGTCTAAAATCTGATGAGGGAGGCTGTTCCAGTCACGTGGAAAGTATGAGTGCTTGTATGCGTCAGTGTTAGTGTGATATGTTTGGTATTTATGGATGTGTGTGTTACGAGTACGTTGACTGTTTGCGTTGTGTAGGTATGTTTGTTGGTCAATGTCAATTTGAGTGTTTGTGATCTTGTACATAAGTATAAGTCTGTGTGCTTGTCTGCGTAAGTGAAGAGGTTCCATGTTTATCAGTTGTTTGATCCGTGTTGTGATGCCAGGCGTTCGAGAGTAATTGTTTGTAATGAACCTAGCCGCCTTGGTGTTGAATTGTTCTAACCTATCAATACATCTGTGTATGTAAGGATCCCAGACCGTGGAGCAGTATTCAAGTGTTGGTCTCGCAAGTGTGTCATAAGCTATGTGTTTTATGTCAAGTGTGCAGCTATGTAAATTATCCTCCTCAGGAATCCCAGAGTTCGGTCGGCTGTGGCATTGATGTGGTCTATGTGAGTGTTGATCTTTATGTTAGTGGAGAAGTGGACACCAAGATACTTATGTGTGTGGACTGATTCAAGTTCTGAATTATGGAGAGTGTAAGTGTGATGGAGGGGGTTGTGAGCTCTGGTGACTCTTAATAGTTTGCACTTGTCAGGGCGGAAATGCATCTGCCAGGTGAGCTCCCACCGCTGGAGGGCGTCCAAGTCTTTTTGAAGCAGTCTGCAGTCGTCAGTAGTCTTTACTGCTCTAAACAGCAAACTATCGTCGGCAAATAGTCTAGTGGAAGAGTTAGGCGTTGAGAGTGGAAGATCGTTAATGTACAGGAGGAAAAGAAGGGGGAATAGAACAGTGCCTTGTGGGACACTTGAAGAAACAGGGACAGTGTCAGATGAAGATCCGTCAATAAGAACACGTTGAGTCCGGTTAGTAAGAAATGCAGTGATCCAGTGTAGAATAGGTTCTGAAATACAGTAGTATTTCATTTTTAATGTCAGTCTTTTGTGCGGGACTTTGTCGAAGGCTTTGGCAAAATCTTAAATAATAGCGTCAACTTGTTTGATGTCACGTCGGTCAAGTAGCCTCGTCATGTCGTGAAATGTAGTAAAGAGTTGCGATTCACATGAGCGTTTAGGTCGAAAGCCGTGTTGTGAGTCAGTAAGGATGTTGTTTGTGTCAAGGTGATTCATTGTGTTTGTGTATTATGTGTTCGAAAATTTTACATGGAATCGATGTTAGTGAGATGGGGCGATAATTGGCTGGGTCAGTCCGGTCACCTGTCTTAAATAAAGGGTTAATATTTGCCAAAAGCCAGTCAGAGGGTAATGAGGTGGATGTTAGGGATTGAGTGAATATGGGCTGAAGGATGGGGGCAAGGATGGGGGCAAAGGATTTAAGGATGAAGGCAGGAATGTTGTCGGGGCCAGTGGATTTACTTGTGTCGAGTCCTTCCTGTAATTTCTGTATTCCGTTAGTCGTAATGTCAAGGGGGTTATCGGGGAGAAGGGGCTGTGTGGCATGTTTGGTGTTAGCTTGTGTTCTTGTGTGTACACCGATTGGAACTGTGTTGAGTAATTGTGTTTTGTGTTGTGGGCTGGTTACTAATGTGTTATTGTTGTCTTTTAGTGACGTAATCGTGTTAGTGTCATGTATGGGCGCCTTAAAGAATTTGAAAAAGTTTATTTTGTTATTTCTTACGTTGTCTGCGAGGTAAGTTGCTGTGTTTGCGTTCCGCTACTTTTATATTTTTGGCAAATGTCTTTTGGTGTTTTTTGTAGGCGGCCCAATTATCTGTTGTGCCGTATATTTGCGCGCATCTGTAGAGTCTTTGTTTCTTGCGATGTTGTCTGCGTAGATCCCTGGAAAACCAGGGAAGTGTGTACCTACTAGAAAGTGTTTTTTGTGGTATGTGTCTGTTCATAGAGTCGTGTATGGCGTGTTTCAGGTTGTTCCAGTTGGCGGAAGGAGGTCTTGTGTGTGGGTCTGTCGCAAAAAAGTCAGTGCTGAAGGCAGTTAGGTCTTGTTTGATCATGTCTAAGTCACCCCTTGAATAAAGGAATATCTGTTTGGGTCTCTGTTTATGTCTAATCGGTCGGAGGTCAGCGTCAATGATAAGCATGTCAGGGTCACTAAGTTCTGGAACAACCTGAATGTTAGTTATGTTAAGAATGTTGTTGGTGAGAAAAAGGTCAAGTGTGCGTGCTACAATATGTGTTCGTGTTGACTGGAGTATTCTTTGTGAGAGTGAAAATGTATGAATGCTTTCAATGAATGTGTCGTGTAGTTGGCGTCTGTTTGTGTGGGGAATAATGGGGTTGGGGACGTCAGCATCGGGAGGATCAAAAGGGGAAATTGCAGTCCAGTCGACGTCGGAAAGGTTGAAATCACCTGTGATCCAGATGTGTTTGTCTGCCTGTATGCGTGAAAAAGAAATTTGAAGATTGTGTAAATAGTCTATTAGTAGAAGGCGGTCTGTAAAAAGCAGCAATAAGAAGAGATTTACAGTTGAAGGTTTGTAACTGGACCCAGGTGATTTCGCAGTCTGTGTCAAGGTCAGGCCTATGCTTAACACAAAGACCCGGCTTGGTGGGGGAAGGAAAAGCTCACTACTGTCAACGTCAGGAGTCAACCAAGTCTCAGTCCCTACTATTATGTCAGTGTTATGTGTGGTGATTAGATGGTGTAATTGGGCTATTTTGTTTTTAACACTACGAAAATTAATTGTTAATAGTCGGAGGGAGGTGTGGCTGTGACGTGGTGGTTATTGAAGTAAAGGGATAGGTGAAGATGATGAAGAAGAAGGAACGGAAGGGAGTGAAGTAGAGGAGGGAGGTGAAACGGGAGGCGATGAGTGAAGGGAGGAAAAGGAAATAGGGACCGGGGAAAGTGGAAGAGTAGAATAGGGTGCCGGTGATAGGGCAGGCCTAGGGCTGTTAGTAACGGAAGGAAGAGGAGAGTGATGAGTCGAGTCAAGCGTACGGAGGGAACGCACCGGTCTGTGTGGGTTGATGGGGCTGGATATGAAGGATGGAACAGGGTTATGAGAGGTGCAAGGTGTTAAGTGTTTGGGGTTCAGGAGGGGAGTGTGTTGTGTGTCAGGGTTGTATGTGTTGTGTTGATAAAGTGTGTCGAAGGAGTTGAATAGTGGAATAGGATTAGCTGAGAAAAATGAGGATGATAAATTAGGAATGCCGCATCTAATGCAGATCCACGAGACGATATTGTCAATCAATCCAACGTAAGTCGGCGTGAAAGACCCGATACAGCTGACGTGGTACCAACCAGCATGCTCGGATCTATCACGACACGAATCACACTGGATGGCCCTCTGCCCCCACCTCACCGCCTTGCTACAAAGTTGGCAAGGGTACTTGGGGCAATAAGGGCCAGGGTTGACCATAGCGCCCGTGTCTCCACAAAGAAGCAGCAAGAGAAGGATGGCGTGTCGTTTATGTACGTACCTTTGTGTCGTTGTTGGTGTGCCGATTGAAACACTGAACCACGGTGTGCGAAGAAGATTGTTGAGTATGAGTGCTTGTTCGTGACTGTTGTGGGATTGTTGTTTGTGTCCTCGAATGTGTTGGTGAGTGTAGTATAAGTGCTATGTGTATAAATATGGTGATCAGGAGGGCACTGTGTATGGCGGAATAATGGTTTTCGTGTCTTGCCTTCCGTGAGTGTGTACGGTGTTGTGTTGTCGGCAGATACCTAGTGTCAGTGCGCCGGTTCGTGGAGTGGAACAGCCTCGTCCGGCACTAAAGTGTAGTGGCTATTGTACCAATTAAAAGTTTAAAATATTAAAATAAAGGTAAAAAACTAAATTAAAACTATTAAAACAAAAACAAACAAAAAATTAAAACAATGTGTATGTAAATAAAAACTGTTATGTGTGTGAGTGTGGATTCGCTTAGCTTAATGATGGGATGGGTGAGGGAGGGAGGGAAGGAGAGAAGGAAAGCACATTCACACCCGGCGAGAGGAGGAGGTCGACTCCATGTTAGCCTCGTTAGGCCACGCCGTTGGTTGTTAGGTAAAGTGGGTGTGATGGGCAATCTGGATTCAACCTGGTGACTTTTTCTCTATCTGCTCTGCATAAGTCCTGGCATGGAAAGACTACCATAGGATACCGAAGGAAACAAGGAGACTACAAGAAGCCATAGGGACAAAACATGAAAGCTCCTGATGGTCGGTTGTTCAACAGTTTCCCTTCCATCCATAAATGCATCTAACCTCCATTTTTTTTTAACGTTTCGGCCTATGGCGCCGGTAGGCTTTTCTAGTGGGTCCTGATGGTCGGCCCCAGTTCGTTATGCCGCAGGCAAGTGTTTATAGTGGTGCAGTCTTGCTTGGCTTTTGCTGTCTACTCCCCCCCCCCCCCCCCCCCCCGAGCTCATCTTTGAGCTCGGGAACTGAGTATCAACCTGTTCATTTTCACCGTGTAAGAAAGAATGACGCTTTCCTGTCCTTTCCATGTTTGCCGTCTTTTTTGGGGGTTGCTTTGTTACTTGACAGCAGCAGAAATCAAAACGGTTTGTCAATTTTGGACTGAGTACCTTTGTGATGTGCATTTACATTTCTCTTTTTTTTCAACATAATAATTCTCCCTTTCATTCTTTTCAGTTTACCTGCCAGTTTTCAAGTCCTTGTTCGCGTCAGAAGTGAGACAACAGAAGCCTGACCAAGGAGGCGCTGCAATTAGAACTAGCAGTGTAGTTGTCTGTCCTGAAGACTGCATTTATTGTACCCTGTGAGTAGGATAACCAAACTTAAGATTCAAAACCTAAGGCGAACATCAACACACAACCTGCTGGTAGTGACGGACGGATCGTAACTGAATGCACGAGTTCCTCTCCCGCTTTAGAATACGCAAACGAAAAGACAGCTGTGGGTACTTGCATATCATTTAACCACCCCCTTGACACAATGAAAGGATTTGAGCTCACTGGACTTTTTACAAAACTTTCAGGATCAGTTTTCATTCTTATAATGTTTTATGCATTTTACCTAATGAGTCGTCGCGAAATACTACAGCAGCAAAGCGATGACACAAAGAAGGATGATCGGCTCCATGAAGATAATCCAAAACTTGAAAACATTCTTGACACCATAAAAAGATACTCGCAGGAACAGGCTCCTAGTCATAAAATTTTGCAAGATAACTCTTCTGAGGCTGATCCTGTTAATGTCGGCATCTTCGACCTTAGCCCAACAGATCGGCGGCCTCCGCCTACCATGATTCCTGTTATGAACAACACGGATGAGTGTCTGCCACAGATGAAGGACCTCCGCGTTCAACCCGTCAACGAGCAGGGTGAGTGAAGCACGACATATATATATATATATATAAAAACATAAATAAATACATATATATATATATTTATATTTATATATATATATATATATATATATATATATATATATATATATATATATATATATATATATATATATATATATATATATATATATATATATATATATATATATATATATATATATATATATATATATATATATATATATATATATATATATATATATATATATATATATATATATATATATATATGGAGTATGCATCTCATGTGTGGGGGGGCTCACTCACACAGCTCTTCTGGACAGAGTGGAGGCTAAGGCTCTTCGTCTCATCAGCTCTCCTCCTCATACTGATAGTCTTCTACCTCTTAAATTCCGCCGCAATGTTGCCTCTCTTTCTATCTTCTATCGATATTTCCACGCTGACTGCTCTTCTGAACTTGCTAACTGCATGCCTCCCCCTCCTGGCCCGCTGCACTCGACTTTCTACTCATGCTCATCCTTATACTGTCCAAACCCCTTATGCAAGAGTTAACCAGCATCTTCACTCTTTCATCCCTCACGCTGGTAAACTCTGGAACAATCTTCCTTCATCTGTATTTCCTCCTGCCTACGACTTGAACTCTTTCAAGAGGAGGGTATCAGGACACCTCTCCTCCCGAAATTAACCTCTGATTTTGGACACTCCTTTAACCTCTGTTCGGGAGCAGTGAATAGCGGGCCTTTTTTTCTTTTCTTTTCTTTGCGCCCTTGAGCTGTCTCCTTAGCTGTAAAAAAAAAAAAAAAAATATATATATATATATATATATATATATATATATATATATATATATATATATATATATATATATATATATATATATATATATATATATATATATATATATATATATATATATATATATATATATATATATATATATATATATATATATATATATATATATATATATATATATATATATATATATATATATATATATATATATATATATATATATATATATATATATATATATATATATATATATATATATATATATATATATATATATATATATATATATATATATATATATATATATATATATATATATATATATATATATATATATATATATATATATATATATTGATTCTTGATTCTAGAGTCCGGGTCGATGGGTGGTCTTCAGGACAGCATATGGGTAGTTTTAAGCTACTCGGCGGTGACTGAAAAATCCGAGGTGTTAGCGCGGGGATTCGAACTCGTGTCGTACATCACGCAGTGAACTATGGGCCACCGCACTATATATATATATATATATATATATATATATATATATATATATATATATATATATATATATATATATATATATATATATATATATATATATATATATATATATATATATATATATATATATATATATATATATATATATATATATATATATATATATATATATATATATATATATATATATATATATATATATATATATATATATATATATATATATATATATATATATATATATATATATATATATATATATATATATATATATATATATATATATATATATATATACACATATATATACAAAATTAGTCAACATCAAGTCTGAAGTTTATATACATTATATGTATTTCAGTCAAGTCCACAAAACAATGACCCTTGGTGTTGGTGAAAGAGGAGAAGAAAGCTTCGTCTGTTTTTGTCCTTCGCCGTGGGGGTGCTTGTGGGTTTTACAGTGGGGGGATATATAAGGAAGCTCCCTAAATTGCTTCGGCAACTAAATTAGTCAACAGAGAAGGAAGTTCAGTTTGGCATTATCCTGTCTTATTTCAAGTCCACAAAACAATGACCCTTGGTGTTGGTGACAAGCGGAGAAGAGGCCATGGTAACTGTTTCCCTGGATGGTGAGAAACTTAAGTTCAGTCTTGATGCCAATTTAGCTGGAGTAGGTAGGAAGACACCTACCGAACGGGCGCAAGCCACTCCCGGTGGGGTATATATGGGAGGTGAGAAGGGAGCTGAAGCCCTCCAAAGACCCTTCCCATGTCCTCACTAACCGTTTCCCTTTTGTCTCACCAACACCGGAGAGTAGTTCAGCATGCTCTCTTTATCCACACCACACTACATTCACACAACATATACACCTTTTCCCAAAATTAAAATTTCAAAATGGCGCACCTACATCAAGCCTCGGAGTCCCCGCCAGGGGGAGGGACCACAAATTCCCCCAGGGAGGACTCCCCTTCTGGTTGCCGATCCGAGAGGTGTCTTGATAACTCCTCGAACCTCTTTCTTCTCAATTTCTGCAACATTCGCGGTCTTCGCTCTAATTTTCATTCTGTAGAACATCATCTCTCCTCCTCTAAACCTCACCTTCTCTTCCTTACTACTACTACTTTCTTGCTACTGACAGCAATCTGTACTCTGTTCCCTCCTACTATCTCTATCCTAAATTTCAATCCAAAGCTGGATGTTGCGCCTACGTGCGAAACGACATCACTTGCTCTGGTGCCCACAACCTTGACTCTTCTGAATTTTCTACCATCTGGCTAAGACTTCATTGTCATTCTATTACTAAATACATCTGTGCTGTTTATCTCTCACCTAACTCTACCAACTATGTAAAATTCTTTGACTATTTGAATTCTAAAGTGGAGCACATCTTGACCCACTCTCCCTTCGCTGAAATCTCCATCCTAGGAGATTTCAATGTTCACCACCAGTTTTGGCTTTCATCCTCTTTCACTGACCATCCTGGTGAGCTAGCCTACAACTTTGCTATCCTCAACGACCTAGATCAGTTGGTCCAGCACCCTACACGTATTCCCGACCGTCTTGGAGACCGGCCCAACATTCTAGACCTCTTCCTTACCTCAAACCCTTCTGCTTATTCTGTCAAACTGTTCTCTCCATTGGGCTCCTCCGATCACAATGTTATTTCTGCATCCTGTCCTATCACTCCTGTACACCCTCTGGACCCACCGAAGAGGCGATGCTTCTGGGATTTTGCTTCAGCTCGATGGGACGACCTGAGGATGTACTTTTCCGATTTCCCGTGGAATGATTATTGCTTCCTGGATAGAGACCCCTCTGTGTGTGCTCAGCGCATCACAGAGGTGATTGTCTCTGGAATGGAGGCATACATTCCTCGTTCTTTCTCTACTCCTCACGCTAAAATGCCTTGGTTTAATCACACTTGTTCTCGTGCTGTCAATGATAGAGAGGCAGCTCACAAAAGGTACCAGAGCCTTCAAACTAATGCTAATTATGAACTTTACATTTCTGCCCGAAATCGTGCCAAATCTATTCTCCGACTAACCAAAAATTCTTTCATTAATAGAAAATGCCAAAACCTTGCTTTCTCTAACTCTTCCCGTGACTTCTAGCATCTAGCCAAAAACATCTTCAACTTCACTTCTTCATCTTTACCTCCACTCCTCAGTCCTGACGGCAACACTGCCGTCTCATCTATCTCTAAGGCTGAACCCTTCTCTCAAACTTTTTCAAAAAACTCCACTCTGGACGATTCTGGGCTTATTCCTCCTACTCATCCCCCCTCTGACTCCTTTATGCCTGTTATAAAGATTATTGAAAATGATGTCTTCTATGCCCTCTCTAGCCTCAATCCTCAGAAGGCTTATGGACCTGATGGAGTGCCTCCTATTGTCCTTAAAAACTGTGCCTCCGTGCTGTCACCCTGCCTGGTCAAACTCTTTCGCCTCTGCCGTCAACATCTACCTTTCCTTCTTGCTGGATGTATGCCTTCATACAGCCTGTGCCTAAGAAGGGTGACCGCTCCAATCCCTCAAACTACCGTCCTATTGCTTTACTTTCTTGTCTATCTAAAGCTTTTGAATCAATCCTTAACCGGAAGATTCAAAAGCACCTTTCCACTTCTGACCTTCTATCTGATCGCCAGTATGGGTTCCGCAAGGGGCGTTCTACTGGTGATCTCCTAGCCTTCTTAACTGACTCTTGGTCATCCTCTCTTAGCCGTTTCGGTGAAACCTTTGCTATTGCGCTGGACATATCAAAAGCTTTTGATAGGGTCTGGCACAAATCTTTGCTTTCCAAACTACTCTCCTACGGTTTCTATCCTTCTCTCTGTACCTTTATCTCCAGTTTCCTTTCTGACCGTTCTATTTCTGCCGTGGTAGACGGTCACTGTTCTTCCCCTAAATCTATTAACAGTGGTGTCCCACAGGGTTCTGTCCTATCTCCCACTCTTTTTCTGTTGTTCATTGATGATCTTCTTTCCAAAACGAACTGTCCTATCCATTCCTACGCCGATGATTCCACTCTGCATTACTCAACTTCTTTTAATAGAAGACCCACCCTACAGGAACTTAACGACTCAAGGCTGGAGGCTGCAGAACGCTTAGCCTCAGACCTTACTATTATTTCCGATTGGGGCAAGAGGAACCTGGTGTCCTTCAACGCCTCAAAACACAGTTTCTCCACCTATCCACTCGACACAATCTTCCAAACAACTATCCCCTATTCTTTGACAACACCCAGCTACCACCTTCCTCAACACTAAACATCCTCGGTCTATCCTTAACTCAAAATCTCAACTGGAAACTTCGTATCTCATCTCTTACTAAATCAGCTTCCTCGAGGCTGGGCGTTCTGTACCGTCTCCGACAGATCTTCTCCCCTGCACAGTTGCTGTCCATATACAGGGGCCTTGTCCGCCCTCGTATGGAGTATGCATCTCATGTGTGGGGGGGCTCCACTCACACAGCTCTTCTGGACAGAGTGGAGGCTAAGGCTCTTCGTCTCATCAGCTCTCCTCCTCATACTGATAGTCTTCTACCTCTTAAATTCCGCCGCAATGTTGCCTCTCTTTCTATCTTCTATCGATATTTCCACGCTGACTGCTCTTCTGAACTTGCTAACTGCATGCCTCCCCCCTTCCCGCGGCCCCGCTGCACTCGACTTTCTACTCATGCTCATCCCTATACTGTCCAAACCCCTTATGCAAGAGTTAACCAGCATCTTCACTCTTTCATCCCTCACGCTGGTAAACTCTGGAATCTTCCTTCATCTGTATTTCCTCCTGCCTACGACTTGAACTCTTTCAAGAGGAGGGTATCCGGACATCTCTCCTCCCGTATTTGATCTTGCTTTCGGCCACCTCTTTTGTTTCTTTTTTAGGAGCAGCGAGTAGCGGGCTTTTTTTTTATTATTGTATTCTTTTTTTTTGTGCCCTTGAGCTGCCTCCTTTGTTATAAAAAAAAAAAAAGTCATGATGTATAAAACTGTTTGAGCTTCCACTGTCAACAAGCGCATCAACCAGAGACTTCTGGCACCTAGCCAAAAATATCTCCTCCAATTTCACTTCTTCATCTTTCCCTCCTCTCCTTAACCCTGACGGCTGCACTGCGGTCTCATCTATCTCTAAGGGTGACCTCTTTCCTCAAACTTTCTGTAAAAACTTCACTCTGGACGATTCTGGGCATATTCCTACTATTCATCCCCCCTCTGACTCCTCTATGCCTGTTATTAAGGTTCTTCAGAACGATGTTTTCTGTGCCCTCTCTGGCCTCAACCCTTAGAAGGCTTATGGACCTGATGGAGTGCCTCCTATTGTCCTTAAAAACTGTGCTTTCTTACTGACACCCTGGCTGGTCAAGCTTTTTTGTCTCTGCCTGTCAACATCTACCTTTTCCCTCCTGCTGGAAGTACGCCTTCATACAGCCTGTGCCTAAGAAGGGTGACCGTTCCAATCCCTCAAACTACTGTCCTATAGCTTTACTTTCTTGTGTATCTAACGCTTTTGAATCAATCCGTAACCGGAAGTTTCTGAAGTATCTAACCACTTCTGACCTTCTTTCTGGCCACCAGTACGGGTTCCGCAAGGGGTGTTCTACTGCTAATCTTCTTGCTTTCCTCACTGACTCTTGGTCATTCTTTCTTAGCCGTTTCAGTGAAACTTTTGCTCGTGCATTAAGGCGGCGTCACACAGGGCAAATTTCTCCCAATATGTTGCTAGTTTTCGTTGGTGAAATCGCCAAACAACAATGTTGTGCATCACCCTGTACTGATCCTGAACTGTTGTGTTGACGCCGCGCTCCAATAACAACAAACACCACGCCAGCATCTCTCCAGCCACTTCACCATGAATCGGAAGGATAGTGAGGTTTTAGAAGATTGTGCTGCTGCATTGCACATAATGAAGCATGTGCTATGACTGCAGAAGCGCCAGAACAGTTTGTTTACCTCGCGCCAGGCACAGACTCCGCCCAGCATACCATCACAGTCAGATGAGTGTTATAACTTTACACAGTGGACAAATAAATCACAAACACATACTTGCACTTGTACGTCGGTTTTTGGAGTTTTACAGTTGACAATTTGAGTAAATATGTACGATGATTGATTTTCAATTTACATTTACAGCTTATAGAACGAATGTCATTTGACCCCGATTTTTCCCAACCAACCAACCAACCAACCAACCAACCGTTGTCCATCCTTCCCGATCCGCCAAATCTTGGTGGTTGTTCATTTTGCCCAACTGCCAACAAAAACGAGCAACATGTTGGGAGAAATTTGCCCTGTGTGACACCGCCTTTAGACATCAAAAGCTTATGATAGGGTCTGGCACAAATCTTTGCTTTCTAAACTACCCTCCTACGGTTTCTATCCTTCTCTCTGTCCTTTTATCTCCAGTTTCCTCTCTGACCGATCTACCACTGCTGTAATAGACGGTCACTGTTCTTCCACTAAACCAGCGGTTCCCAAACTTTTCAGGCCACGCACCATCTCCCAGGCTGTGACCGAGTCCACGAACCCCCGCTAAGGTTCCAGCAGCACTAAGCTCCCGTCGATTTCCTGAAATATTGTCCATTTTTTACGAATTTTGTGCACGCAAAGTATGAGGCTCTGAGCGATGGCTAACAAAATTGAACGAAAGTGTACCTAGGGGGTGGATGACTGTGCTCCGAGTCTGGGTAAGTTTCAAACAAAGAACAGACAACTCCACTGAAGCGTACAGCATACGTTAGTTTTAAAACAATGGCAGTTAATGTGTATGAAAATTTAATGAGACATAAAATCCGCCAGTACATTATATTTTCTCCTTACGCACCCCTAGGGGTGCGCGCACCACACTTTGGGGACCGCTGCCCTAAACCTATCAACAGTGGTGTTCCTCAGGGCTCTGTCCTATCTCCCACTCTCTTTCTGTTGTTCATTGATGTTCTTCTTTCCAAAACGAACTGTCCTATCCATTCTTACGCCGATGACTCTACTCTGCATTACTCAACTTCTTTTGATAGAAGGCCAACTCAACAGGAACTATATGATTCCTGCCTGGAGGCTGCAGAACGCTTAACCTCAGACCTTACTATAATTTCTGATTGGGGCAAGAAAAACATGGTGTCTTTCAACGCCTCAAAAACTTAATTTCTTCACCTATCAACTCGACATATTCTTCCAAACTCCTAGCCCCTATTCTTCGACAACACTCAGCTGTCACCTTCTTCAACACTAAACATCCTTGGTCCATCCTTAACTCAAAATCTCAACTGGAAACTCCATATCTCCTCTCTTACTAAATCAACTTCCTCAAGGTTGGATGTTTTGTATCGTCTCCGCCAGTTCTTCTCCCCCGCGCAGATGCTTTCCATATACAGGGGCCTTGTCCGCCCTTGTATGGAGTATGCATCTCACGTGTGGGGGGCCTCCACTCACACAGCTTTCCTGGACAGAGTGGACTCTAAGGCTTTTCGTCTCATCAGCTCTCCTCCTCTTACTGATAGTCTTCTACCTCCTTAATTCCGTCGCGATGTTGCCTCTCATTCTTCTATAGTTATTTTCATGCTGACTGCTCTTCTGAACTTGCTAACTGCATGCCTCCTCCCCTCCCGCGGCCCTGCTGCACTCGACTTTCTACTCTAGCTCATCCCTGTATTGCCCAAACCCCTTATGCAAGAGTTAACCAGCATCTTCACTCTTTCATCCCTGACACTGGTAAACTCTGAAACAGCCTTCCTTTGTCTGCATTACCTCCTGCCTATGACTTGAACCTCTTTCTAGAAGAATGTATCAAGACACCTCTTCACCCGAAATTGACGTCTCTTTCGGCCACTCTTTACTTTTATCTGTTGTGGAAGCGGTGAGTAGCGGGCTTTTTCTTCTACACTCCTTTTGTTGCCCTTGACCCGTCTCCTTCGTTGTAAAAAATATATATATTAATCAATTCCCCTGTCCATGGTCATAATTGGTACTTGAGAACAGTCTAATATCATGGATACTCACCTCAGCTCTTCATTGCATGAGAAATTGCCCTCTAGGATTGCTGCTCTGCAACAAACAGGTGAATACTGGATAAAGGTTCACACAACTATAGCTATATATTATGTCAATTTCGACTCCATGACTTTCCTCTTCTTCGATTTTTTTACTATAAACTTCCAAGATAATCTAATTATAGTTATTCCCAAATTCCCATATTTCTAATCTTATATAACAAGTAATTCTATACTTTTATAATCTTAGGTATGTAATCAAAATATATAAGTATCGGTAGCGGTATCGGTAAAATATCGGCCATTTGTTTGTATCAGAGTATCGGTATCGGCTGAAAAGTGAATATCGGTATCGGCCAACATCATGGTATCGGCACAACTCTAGTGGTAACGTCCCAATCCGCTGGTCGCTGATTCGATTCCTGGCCATGCACGGAGAAATTTATGACGACCTCTGTCTTCATGTTAGTGTAGGGTGAAACCGTGGTTAGGAATCAGGGCATAGATTCACGAAACGAAAGGGAACAAACCCTGGTAGACTTTGCTGATGTCATTCCCTGGAGAGTATGAGTACGTTACTTGACAAAATGTGCTAATAATGAACGTGGAAATCTCCTGGAGTAAAACACAAGATACAGTGCATCCTACGAGACATAGGCTGGATTCACACGAGCCACTTTTCAGTGGTCAGTGGCCGCCACAAAATAATGGTCAAAATAGAACACACACATCTCTATGGGTGCATGCACACGGGCCACTTTTTTGTGGTCACCACAAAACAGTGGCGAGTTGTGGCGGACGGAGCCATTTTTCCGACCACGCCACTGTGGCCAGCGATAGATACCGTTGTTTCAAATGGCAGCGTGCACAAGAGCCACTATCGGTGGCCACCACCCTGCCACCCGCCGCTTTCCCTCTGTCTTGACACTTGAACACCTGAATTTTAACTGTCATAATGATGTATAAGTATGACCTTCACGCATAACTTGTGTTCAGGATATAATGGATAAGCTCATATGCCTTCATAACTAATGTTTCATTTCGTTTCACAGTTTTGCATATTAATTGATTCTGGTATGGATTAATTACTGAATGTGGTAGTTTTATTTACCCGGAAGTTGTTATGTAACTGCAAAGACTGCTGAATTATGTCAATAAATTACATCTAATGTGACTTAATATTCTTCATGTTCAGTCTTATATTAAAATTACCGCAAGTCTCTCTTCTACTGGGACACAATTCCTCATGTTGATGTCCTGCCGTGTTATACGTGGACCAATTATTGTCATAAGATGATTAAACCTATCCTGTGACCTTCTGAAGTATTAAAAAAATTATCGTGTTCTTTTAGCTCTGTAAATAATATGTGGAATGCTACACGCAGTAGTCTGTTGCTAATTATGGGGTGAACCCATGGCAGTACTTTCTTCAGCGCTTTTTGCCAAGAAAGCACAGACAGCTGCTGCCTCTACGAGATCCATAACCCCACGTGCTGACCTCATTAGTGGCTGCCACCGAGTGGCTCGTGTGCATGGTGCACCTACTCATCATTTTTCGTGGCGACCATTTTTTTGTGGTGGCCACTTTTTGTGGCGGCCAATGACCACTAAAAGTGTCTCGTGTGAACCCAGCCATAATGAAAATCACAAGTCCTCACGTAAGTTAATTTTGGTGGAGAGCTACCACAGAATGATCAGATACGAATCCAAGATCAACCTAAGACGGCTCGCTCGTGACGTCACTGCAGCGTCCAAACAAAACAAAATGCAAACAAATAAACATAGTTTGGACGTCACTTTCGCTCTGTCGGTGTAGGGAAGCCTGCATCCTCGTCTAACTGTTGTGGCTTTTTACAAAATTTTACATTACCTTCAAGGAATTAGATTTGTGAGCAACTCTTGTGTGTGTGTGCGCATAACGAAAAGTGCTAATTAGACTCTGGTGCCATACTGTATTACACCAGGCTGTTCAAATCGGCAAGGACGAGACAATATTTCGTTTAAAAGATTTTATTCTAAAACCTACGACAACCATCAAACGGAAGGAGCAGATGATGAAAGATAGTAACGCGACAGAGCAGAGTGGATTGCGGCAGCCAAGTGAGTTGTAACAGGAACATCACCAGAATCTGAAGTCACGTTTCGCGAGATTGCAATCCTTAAAATGAACACACACACACACACACACACACACACACACACACACACACTGGCTTCAATGACCTGTGTAAAGCAAAGGATGTAATAATGCGCAAAACTGTGTTGCAGATTGTGATCGACCCTACGTGCTGATGAACCACGACGGGCGTCTGGGGAACAAGTTGTGCCAGTACGCCAGCGTCTACCTACTGCGACACTTTTACGGCGTCAGGGTCAGTACCACCTGCGGACGATTGAGCTGAGGCGTTCATGACAGTTGCATTGGGGAAGTTTATCAGATGGTGCCAACTACGAATCTAAGGTTGTTGAGGTTTCTCCGTCGTGTAGTGGTTAGCATGACTAACTACGAATTTCGGCCCAATGATAGATCACGACCCATGGCAATTGGTGCCCAACTCACCCAACAATTCATCCTCCCTTTCTGGTTGGTCAATAAAGGAGTGCCTGGGGGCACCTGGGGAAGTTGATCCTGATAACCCGGTGGTCACTCTTGCCCTGTGTCCAGGGTAGTGGGTTTGTTGGTAGTAGCGAGTGCCGAGTGTTCTAAGTGCTAATAGGTTCACGGATAGAGAAAGTCATATCCACCAGGGTTACTTTATTTGGGCAAACATACACAGGTCATTAAGACAAGCACAACACATAAAATAGGTGTTTGTTTGTGTATGCGTTTGTGTGAATGTTGTTTGTGTAGGTTGACATTTAAGTGTTAGTATATATATGGAACAATGTGTAAATGTGGACAACAAGAGGACATGGACGGACAGTCAAAGAAAAACGAAAACAAGAAAAGTTAAACATTGAAGACGCGACAAGACAGAGAGACAAAGGAAATACACTTAATGAGTTTGCAATAAACGACTTAATGAGTCTGCGCTTACAGCGCTACATGTCCTTTGTCACTGAGGAGAAGCACGCAATTTGAGCGGTGACTGCTACAGATTACTCCCAGAGACAAGGACGGAGGAACGAAATCTTCCTTACAGCGGGGGCGCTGTGGCACAGACGATGTTGCGTTGAGATGCGCGGTAAGTTGCGCTGAGTAGAGTTGCGTTGAGGTGCGCGGTAAGTTGCGCTAAGTAGAGTTGCGTTGAGGTGCGCGGTAAGTTGCGCTGAGTAGAGGACAGCTACGGTGAGTCGAGCTGGAGTGAGTAGTGCAGTGACAACAGCTTCGGTAAGTCGAGCTGGAGTGAGTAGTGCGGTGACAACAGCTACCGTAAGTCGAGCTGAAGTGAGTTGAGGGTTGTGTGCAGCTGCAGTGAGTCGAGCTGAAGTGAGTTGCGCGTAGGGGACAGCTACGGTGAGTCGAGCTGAGATGAATAGCGTAGTGAGGACAGCTACGGTAAGTCGAGCTGAAGTGAAATGAGTAGTTGGCTGTTTAATAGATCCTGGAAGGCTTGAATCCGCACTCCAAAATCGCGAACCACGTAGACGGGTCCTGAGCAGAAGAGTGGTGCTCTGAAGGACACCGCTGTTATAGAGGAAGTGTTGAATGTCGTCGTCGGGTATGGTGAAGTCAAGCGGCGTGGAGATGGGCGAAAGGCACTGGCGTAAACGCGCCGGGGGCCACGGCAGTCAGAGAGTGCGTCGAGGGAGCTGCGTGTGAAGGCGCTAGCTGCCAGCGTGCCAGGGGCCTCGGCAGTCGGTGAGAGTAGAACGACTGCGTGTATTAAAGGCGCTGGCACGTGCCAGGGGCCGCGGCAGTCGTGAGTGCG
>NC_066529.1:12682505-12710005 GCF_024679095.1 Eriocheir sinensis
TGCATGGTCAAACCTTTTCGCCTCTGCCTGTCAACATCTACCTTTCCTTCCTGCTGGAAATATGCCTTCATACAGCTTGATCCTAAGAAGGGTGACCGTTCCAATCCCTAAAACTACCGTCCTATAGCTTTGCTTTTTTGTGTATCTAAAGCTTTTGAATCAATCATTAACCGGAAGATTCAAAAGCACCTTTCCACTTCTGATCTATCTGATCGCCAGTATGGGTTCCGCAAGGGGCGTTCTACCGGTGATCTCCTTGCCTTCCTAACTGACTCTTGGTCATCCTCTCTTAGCCGTTTCGGTGAAACCTTTGCCATTGCGCTGGACATATCAAAACCTTTGATAGGGTCTGGCACAAATCTTTGCTTTCCAAACACCCTCCTACGGTTTCTATCCTTCTCTCTGTACCTTTATTTCAAGTTTCCTCTTTGACCGTTCTATTTCTGCTGTGGTAGACGGTCACTGTTCTTCTCCTAAACCCATTAATAGTGATGTTCCGCAGGGTTCTGTCCTATCTCCCACTCTCTTTCTGTTGTTCATTGATGATCTTCTTTCCAAAACGAACTGTCCTATGTAATCTTACGCCGCTGACTCAACTCTGCATTACTCAAGGTCTTTTAATAGAAGACCCACCCAACAGGAACTAAACGATTCCAGGCTGGAGGCAGCAGAACGCTTAGCCTCAGACCTTACTATTATTTCCGATTGGGGCAAGAAGAACCTGGTTTCCTTCAACGCCTCAAAAATACAGTTTCTTCAAATCCACTCGACACAATCTTCCAAACAACTATCCCCTATTCTTTGACAACATTCAGCTATCACCTTATTCAACACTAAACATCGTCGGTTTATCCTTAACTCAAAATCTTAACTGGAAACTTCATATCTCTTCTCTTACTAAATCAGCTTCCTCGAGGTTGGGCGTTCTGTACCGTTTCCGCAAGTTCTTTTCCCCCGCATAGCTACTATCCATTTACAGGGGCCTTGTCCGCCCTCGTATGGAGTATGCATTTCACGTGTGGGGGGACTTCACTCACACAGCTCTCTTGGACAGAGTGGAGTCTAAGGTTCTTCGTCTCATCAGCTCTCCTCCTATTACTGATAGTCTTCTACCTCTTATATTTCGCCGCCATGTTGCCTCTCTTTCGATCTTCTATCGATATTTTCATGCTCACTGCTCTTCTGAACTTGCTAACTGCATGCCTCCCCCCCTTCCCCTGGCCTCGCCACATACGACTTTCTACTCAAGCTCATCCCTTTACTGTCCAAATCCCTTACGCAGGAGTTGGCCAGCATCTTCACTCTTTCATCCCTCACGCTGGTAAACTCTGGAAAAATCTTCCTTCATCTGTATTTCCTCCTGCCTACGACTTGAACTCTTTCAAGAGGAGGGTATGAGGACACCTCTCCTCCCGAAATTGACCTATCTTTCGGCCACTCGTCTAACTCTTTTTAGGAGCAGTGACTAGCGGGCTTTTTTTTAATATTTGTCTCCTTTTTTTATGCCCTTGAACTGCCTCCTTTGCTGTAAAAAAAAAAAAGACACACACACACACACACACACACACACACACACACACACACACACACACACACACACACACACACAGACACACACACACACACACACACACACACACACACACACTATCAGCCTTTTTATATTTCAGTCAGTAAATCTATGTTTGATGCTTGCAGGTGGCCATTAGAAAATCTATGCGGAGCAACTTACAGCGCGTAATGAAGGACATCTTCTTGCCAACACACGAATCCGGCTGTTTCCCGAGCAGCACTACCAATCTCACGTACGAAGCTATGCTCATGAAGCTTTACACGGCCGCAAAGGAGGCTAGACTCAGAGTCACGGACAAAAACTTGATAACGACGCCGCTCCTCAACCAGTCCTACTACCTGTTCGACTACCCCGCACCTCGAGACCTCCTCATGGACCATCGGGACCTGGTGCGTTCCATTCTCAGGTTCAAAGACGAGGTAATCTCCAAGGCTATTGGAAACATTGACAAGGCCATCAAACCATACAACGCTACGTATTACCGAAGGGACTTTCCTATCGTCACTGTGCATTTTCGGCGATCGGACTACACTGACTACATCAAAATGCAATATAACATGACGCAGCTAGACGAAGTTTACTTCAAAAGAGCCTTTGACTTCTACAAGAAAAGGTGAGACGTGAGGTAATATTCAGTATTTGCATTGCACTTTTTTTTCGATGAAAAAATAAGTAATCACAAATGGTTTAAAGCTTAGCTTCAAACACACACACCTACACGCGAGAGCTCCGCAGTCGTTCGTTTTGTCATCGCGCTAATGTCTCGTTTCCTACTTAACCACTGCTCTTCTGTTGTTCTATATGTATTCTACTAACCTTCAAACCTCCCTGAAAATCATAGAAAAGAGTGAAGATCACAACTGTGAAAATAGCCATGAAATGTACGTGGGAGCCCGTTCCGCCGCGGTCGGTGTATCCCATGAAAATGGACGTGTTTCCGGTTCTGGGAAGAGCCTAGATATGCATTGTGCCACTTACCAATGATAACGTAGTGCACATATTACGTCCTATAAATCGCTAGTTGACTGGATATTTGAGATATATCTCAAATTCTTCTCATCTCACGGGGAGAAGCCACCATTAGCTCGTGACGTCATCAGGCTGTAGCGGAGTACAGGAGACGACAATACCAGTATTTACCATATTTTTTTTTTTATCAGCTATGGCCACTACAACTCCAAACTGCACACAACAGGGTATGTTATAGTTGCTTACTGAACACCTTAAGAGTTTTGGAAATATGTTAAATTATTAAAATGGGAGTGAAATCAACCGATTCGCCTCTGCTCTGCAGAGTACCTCAAAACTTCTCTTTGAATAATGGGCTATAGGTTCTCAGAGGGTGTATGTATAAACATATTGGAAAGTATATATGTTTATTGAGAGAGAGAGAGAGAGAGAGAGAGAGAGAGAGAGAGAGAGAGAGAGAGAGAGAGAGGTGAATAAGAAGACGTTGTAGCCAAATATTTCATTATCATAGGACGAGACAGTACTGAGGTGGAGAGAATAGTTGAGTTCGCGATTAAAAGTTAGTCCGAGGGGGAACTAAAAAGAATAATCAGGGTTGAATTTATATTAGTATGAGGGAAACTTACCTAGCCTAACCAAGAGAAAACAATGGCTCAGTAACGTCAGAGAGAGAGAATCAACGCCTGAAGATGAATAAGAAGAAAACGAATGCAGACCTAACATGGACCAGGGCAGACTGCTGGAACCTAACTGGCGCACTGGGAGCTGTCGTCGAACAGCCAGCCACCAATTTTTCCTTACTGCAGGATTCACTGGCACAGACAGAAATATCTTCCGCAGAGTACTTTTGTCCGTACTCTTGCACATTGGCACAAAGCACCAACGACTGCGGTTTACGTCTCCAGGCATTGCTTGCCACTAGAAACATACACCACAACAGAAATCTCGGAGGAATATTAAGTTGGCGGCCTCCTGACGTGACGTTATGACCAATCAGCACCCGTTTCCAATTCACGTGATTTTTCCTCAACTTTAATCCATATATTATACCACATATATTATTTTACATGAATAAAAAAATATTACCATAGCTGAATTTTAGGCCTATTTTTTTCCATACAAACAGAATTTAAAATTAAACATGTCCATTATGTAGTACTCCGCGGCAGCCAAACTCGCGGCTCACCACAGCTAAAATCAAATTGGCCTTTATTTACAGAGGGGCTTCGTCCCCCTAGACACCCCCGTAGGAGACTAAAACAGGTGAATATATATGAACTTCCTGTTAAGACAGGGGGGGAACTTCGCCCCACATCTCTCTCCCCGTGTTTATGTTTAGTCGCATTGGGCTACTCACTCTCGGGGCCGCGCGAATTCTCAGGAATTTCATGGCTATTTTTACACTTGTTTTGCGCTTTACATTATTCCCGATGGTTTCCCGTGATGTTTGCAGGTTAGCAGAAAACATATATATGAATGTAAACTGAAAAGAAAAAAAAAGTCGACTATGAAATAAAAACTGCTAATTTTTTTCGTTCCAAACGATACGTATTATGAAAAGTATATAAATTATCAGTAATTTGCCACTGACAGGTTGAAAGGGCCAGTGTTCCTTGTGCTGAGTGACGACCTGGCGTGGTGCAGGAAAAATCTGGCGACAAAGGACGTGGTGGTCATGGGTGAGTAACTCAGGTAATAATAGTGAAAGCAGATTGGCGAGATCGTTTTTGCGTTGCCCCGCGGATCCTTTCCTCCCCGCCGCTCTATCACACAGTCTCACTACCTAGCTGTTCCTCTCATGTGTTACCTATAGCTAACAGATGAGAGGAATGGATAGGTGTTGGGACTGTGTAGCAGAACGGCGGGGAGGAAAGGACCCGCGGGAGCCAACGCAAAAAAGGTCTCGCCAATCTGCTTTCACTATAGCTAAGTTAATCTATTAAACCATCCTCAATGCCCTCACCAATATCTGAAATTCTAAACACATCCCCTCCCTTTCTTAAAGATCCCTTACAAAGCTTCGATCTTTCTTATCCATGTCAAGGAACTCTTCAACCGTGACCAATTCACCCATTTCTAATGCATGGTTTCATAAATTTTAGTTCTGAAATCTTCCATTACTTTGGAGATTGATGATTATATTTGTCAATGTGTGTGTGTGTGTGTGTGTGTGTGTGTGTGTGTGTGTGTAGTAACTGCAAGTGCCTGTATCTGTTTCCCAGATGGAGCAACCGCGGCCGTAGATATGGCTACAATCAGCCTTGGAGACCACCACGTCACCAGTTACGGCACCTTCAGCTTTACTGCAGCCTTGTTGGGTCCCGGGCACATCACACACCCCATCGGCCACAACAGACGGTACAAGATCGTTGACTGTGTGCGATCACCTTACTTCCATTTTATATCTAGGGACAAGACATATGAGATTGACAACTCTCATGTAAAACTGGTGTAGTGTCTTTGGTGGCTCGGAGTTAATAGTGTAGAAAATATGGCGGCAGGAGAGACAAATTAGGTCAATAACATCAAGAAAAGGAAAATAGGCACGAGGACGTGTGGCATGCAAAGTTGCTGCTGCCAATTCTACGCCATGAACCATAGATGAGTGTGTTGCCACTCACAATGAATGAATCATACACAGCCTTAAATAATGTATGTGTCTGGCATCGATCATGGTTCCCAAACTAGAGAGTAAGTAGTGCCAGGCTACACGTACATACACCTACGTAGTAGCACAAGTGAATCATTGTTACTCTTGATACATGCATAGGAATGCAAAAATGAAGGGAAAAAAAGTATAATAAAATTGCATAAACTGTATACCACTAATATTGTGGGAGTCCTTTACCAGCCTGTATCTTCTAAGGAGATATCCTAGGCAACATGTCTGCGGTCCGAGGAAAAGTAAACTGACGGGTCATGATAAACACAACACAGAAACTTTACATTGTTTCTGGTAGTAATGGTGGCAGATGTTTATGTAGTTTCAAGATCAGCCACTAACGTAGCACAGGAACTCGGCAGCCTGTGGTTTAGGAGCATCAGTTGCGGGTTGCTTACGACCCTGGGAGGCGGCAGTGCTCTGAAGATACTGAGAGACTTTAATTAAGTTTGGGTGCTTCTTTTCGAGTGTTATTGCTGTGGTGGGTTGATTTACCTTCACATCATGGTATAAAACATTGTTGACAGTGTCAATGGTCAAAGTGCCTCGCCTCCTTCTGGCACATAAACCGGGAACAGGAGTACAAAATATAAAGATAAGGACGAACTTAAACAAATATGAAAGAAAGCTTAGGAAAGAATTACAGGAAAAAAAAAAACGAGACAAAGAGGAGGATTTTTTTTTTACTGGAAAATGATGGATATGGATATCAAGATGAGAATCAACAACGGAAAGAAAAGAAACATACAAATGTGCAAAAGAGGGCAAGCAAAACTATGAAGTGGGAATTAGGATTATGTATGCAATGACCCGAGACGTGGATAAAGACTCCAAATTGGGGTATTTATCGGCTCGACGATTGTGTCAGCCTCCTGTCTCATATGCCAGGGTTCGAGTCCCAGGCGGTGTAGGATGTGTGTGGAGGGGATGTGGGTGGTAAGGTGGACTTTGGTGGATATTTGGGCGTTGGTGGACGTGGGTAATTGGCTAAGGGACACACGGGTGGCAAGGTGGACGGAAGCGGGCGCTTGTGTGGCGGCGGAGAGGACTCGAGTGACTGGTTAGCCTTCACGACCGCTACCCAAGACTCTTCCTCCTCGCTCTCCCTCACGGTGAATCCCCGGCCCTTACTCCAGCCCTATTTTTTTTTTTGTGTGTGTGTGTGTCTTGTCCTGGGTCTCTCTTGCTTTCAGTTTCCAAGCGTCTTTATAACACGTCCCAGCTTTTCCCGCTTTCCTCCGATTAAATTTATTTTTGGTGACTTCTCGTGTGCCCTGATCCCTTTAGCCTTTCTCGTTTCCTTTTTCCTGTTCTTGCAGCCCCGTCCTCTCAGACTCCTCTTCACGATACAGCTCATCTTTCGTCTCATCTTCGCGGGATGTCTCTTATCCTGTTACTTTGACACTTACTTTCACGGTGATGCAATATGCCACTTTGTGTACCCTGGCAGCGCGAGAGCTTATTACCTGAATATATCTTATTCTTTTCTTGTACTTGATGATAAGCTGGCGATATTCTATTTTGCGGATTTTTTTTTTAACATTTTAAGGAGTTTATTAATATACTACCTCATGTGCGTTTTTATTAACTTCAAAAGTTGTCTCAGTTATAGATTGTTATACACATGCTTTTTACGACTCAAGTTCTCGTTTGTTCATGAATTTGAAGCGGGTGGCATGGAGACAGCCTTGGCAAAATTGCGTCGCTCTCACCTCTCTCAAGCCTAACCATTTTTTTCTCTCGTGTTGCGCCACATCAGCAGTACTTGCCTCTTTTTAAACTAAACTAGAATTTCACCTGAGATAACCTGAAGTTCTAACCCTCTTTTCAGCGTTTCTTCCCTACTGTGGGAATCAGCACCGGAGCTGTGGTCATTTATTACCTCCGCCAACGAAGTTGGAGGAGGTTATATTTTCGGTCCGGTCAGTATGTTTATTTGTTTGTTTGTTCGTTAACAGTCTCCTGTGCACAATTTTGTGGATATCTCAACCAATTTTTCAGGGAAGCTTCGTGTCCATCCAGAATAGAACCCATTAAATTTATGATGTCAATGGTCAAAGGTCAAGGTCAAGGTCGCACAAAACGTCAGACTGACCATAACTTCGGTTCTCGTCATCATAGACTTCAGACTTGGTTCATATTTTAGCTCATGGAAAGACGCACCTTGCATGGCCTTGACCTTGACCTTGACCTCGAAAAATTCGCCTAAGGTCAGAGTTAAAAAAAAAAGAGAATTTCATCAAATTTCGAAACAAATGCTTCCATATGATGCGTGTCCTTCCAGAATAGAACCCATTATTTTTTTATGTCAAAGGTCAAGGTCAAGGTCGCACAAAACGTCAGATCGGCCATAACTTCGGTTCTCTTCATCGTAGAGACTTCAGACTTGGTTCATATTTAAGCTCATGGAAATACGCACCTTGCATATCCTTGACCTTGACCTTTGACCTTGACCTCAAAGATTTCGCCCAAGGTCAAAGTTTCCCCAAAAATAGAATTTCATAAAATTTCGAAACAAATGCTTCCATATGATGCACCTTGCATGGCCTTGACCTTGACCTTTGACCTTTACCTCGAAAATTACTTGATCTTACTTGGTCACCTCTCCAAGCAGTGCACTCGAACCCCTTTGCTGACTCCTGACCGACATTTTTAAAGGAACACGTGTCGTAACCCGTAATCCGGGCACACAAGGTAGACGACACACTGTTTGCATTAGTGACACTTGACTTAAAATTCTGGTACTTTAGGAGTATTTAAAGGAGTTCGTAAATGGGGTGATGAAACGGTGTCGCCTTTCTTATATGTATTTTATTCTACCTTAATACTACTTAATATTACAAAGGGTAAAAATATTGTTTAAACCAGCGACTGGCTTACGAGACTCAATGAGTCTTCAGGTTTTCTTTCACCATTGGTTACTGACGTTAGCACTGGTATAATATTGAGTAAAAACTCGCACAATAAAGTATCATAGAAATATAATCCTAAGTAAAACTAAGATAATAGAACACAATAGATATGTTAGATACGCTTTCCTCTATGGTACCACATTACTCCATACTCACAGTAGCAAAGATGAATGTTCTACCCATGTTGTCTAGGGAAGGACAACTGAGTGTACAGCAACGAACAGAGTGCTGGTTGATCTGATCCCTAGCCTGAATAAATGCTTCTTATATAGGCATGACATACATACAGACATCACGAGGGTAATACGTCAGGCGTGTGAGTCATACATCAAACTCACACCAAGCTCATACAATAATCTACCTAACCGACATGTGTAATAAGGTCGATTTTAATCCTTAGTGTAGCTGTCACGCGGTGACGCAGCTTTGTTTTCATAACATTTTGTTCCGCGGTTGATCGTGTTTTGGCCGCGGTTGATAGTGTTTTGGCCGCGGTTGATTGTGTTTTGGCTTAGAGAGATAAGCGGGTGCGTTAATGGGCAATTGCAATTGTGTATAGGTTGGTAAATGAACAGTGTGTGTGGGGACAATCATGTCTTGGAGTCCGTGTTGTGTTTTAGCGGTCGATACCGCTGTTGTCATCGGAAAATATTGCCGGAGAAGATGATGACACTGGAGCGAGTGGTGTCGCAGCCCTCGGGGCACCACACACGGGCTACGCGAGCAAGGTAAACAGACTTGATTACAGTACAGGTGGTGGCAGATGGGGGAACCTCACATCCAGGTAGGATATTTGGTCAATATCAATATATTGCTTTCGCTCTGATTCTATAACCACCAACCCTTGGTCTGTCTTTGATCCGTATACTACCCTCACCCTATCCGCACCTGTCCTTTATGACTTAATACGGCAGAAGGTTCATCTAAGTGTGCACGGATGAGTCAGTCAGTGTGGATAATAAAGGCCTAAAAAATATCAGGACTGTGCTCTATATTAGGGGCGTGGTAACTGAGCACTACAGCTGATGAATAAGTAAACAAGTGATATATTTAGAATCACAGAAGTTCAGTCGGCTGTATAAAGAGGCATAATATAATAGAGCCTGGGAGACGATGTTATGTTATTGCTGAGGGTGATGTCGTTACTGATTTTATAAAGACTCTTGTTTTGTTTCAGTTGTAGCTTTTGTTGTTGTTGATGGTGTTGTTGTTTTTTGGTGGTGGTGGTGTCGTTATTGTTTGTGGTGAACGTTGTTGATAGTGGTATTAGTGTTGGTGCTATTGTTGTTGTTGTTGTTGGTGGTGGTGTTAATATTGATGCTATTGTTGTTGCTGGTGGTGGTGTTAGTGTTGGTGTTGTTGCTGGTGGTGATGGTGGTGTTATCGGTACGAGCTGCGAGGGTGACACGAGGGTGAGAGGAGGCTAAGGTCTGCCACTACATGACGAAAGTAGGACGTGTCTGCTCTCTTCCCTGCCGCTCTCACCTTGTCACCCCGCCACCCGACACACAAAGTCACCCTGAGTCCACGTGTACCCCCCAGACCCTTCTACACTGAAGGTTGTATTCTGAAACACTTCAGCGCCCAAGCACAAATATTTCATAAGGCTTTCGTGGGGGCTTCGGCCATTGCCATACATAATTTGATGACCCTGTTGGTAGTTTGACTCTTTTACTGTACCATGAACCTAAGAAACACTAATGACAACCTGGTTAATCTGTTTTTTGGCCTTTGGAAATAGTTTATGTGAGAGGCGGAAGCGTTTGAGAATACCGACCTGAGACCCATGACTACATCCACTAAACATCGCATGCCATCCCTACACTCCACTACGTGCCCCTACACAATACAAGGACACCCAGAGGCAAGGCTTAATATCAATGGAGAAATTCAAGGAAGATATCAATGGCTTCAAGTGAAATCTAATCTGGAATAACGATGGAAAGAGAATCAGAAATGGGAAAGTGGATGACTTGAATATACTTAATAGCAACGTAGTGAGTGCATGTACGAAAGAAAGGGAAAGATGGATGACTTTATGGACGAGGAGGATGTGAGGTGATGTGGTACAAAAGAGGTGCTGTATGCGAGCTGACTGGGCCTCTTACTGTCGTTTATTTGTTTTGATTTTTTGCACTGATCATGCACGGCACATCCATCAACAGTGATATATTCCTCACCCCGGCATTTCCTCCTTAAAAATTAAAACAACGCCCTAAAGATCCACATGGTTTACAGCCACCGCGACTAAACAGCCAGCAACCCTCCCCCCTTCTCTCTCTCTCTCTCTCTTGCTCGCTCTTTCTTTCTTTCTTTCTTTCTTTCTTTCTTTCTTTCTTTCTCTCTCTCTCTCTCTCTCTCTCTCTCTCTCTCTCTCTCTCTCTCTCTCTCTCTCTCTCTCTCTCTCTCTCTCTCTCTCTCTCTCTCTCTCTCAGGCGCAAGGCTGAATTTTTATCCTCAATAAACCGTTGATTATTACCGCCCGCAAAAAAAAAAAAAAAAAAAAAAAAAAATTGCGGAAGGTATTGTTTTCAGCTGTGTAAATTGTTTTTTTTTCTTCTGTAACGCGATAACTTCTGAACCATAGGATGTTGAAACTTTATAGGTGGACTACTAATGGCCCCACACAGGACAATTTCGATTTTCAAGGTCAAAGATCAAATATCAAGGTCACCGAGGTAAAAAAATAAAGCAATCCTTCCATTCGCACGAGTTTTGAGAGGTGAAGCAGGGCAGGACCTCGCCCAAGACTTCATTGCATATTTTCACATTTTGAGCACTCCGACCAGAGGGTGGTGGCAGCGGGCGGTTTGCACTCGTTAGAGTGTCCAATGTCTACTTATTATTATTATTATTATTATTATCACACACACGCCCACATTCACCACGTGATGGACGACGCGAGTTCGATTCCCCACGCTACCACCTGGGATTTTTCAGTCACCGCCGGGTGGCTTGAAACTACCCACATGCTGTCCTGAAGACCACCCATCAACCCGGACTCTAGAGGAAACCGTCCAAGAATCAAAAACGAGTTCCGGGGCGCAGCATGAGCCAAGAGAATATTGCGCCACTATAAACACTTGCCTGCGCCATGACGGGCTGGGGCCGAATACCATCCAGGCCCCTCAAGCAAGCCTACCGGCGCAATAGGCTGAGACGTAAAAAATAAATAAATAAATTATATATATATATGTATATATATATATATATATATATGTATATATATATATATATATATATATATATATATATATATATATATATATATATATATATATATATATATATACACACACACACACACACACACACACACACACACACACACACACACACACACACACACACACTGCACTACCCTCTGACCAGCGGAGAAACATTGCCCGATCACGTGAAACTGAATGGAAGACGAGGAGGAGGAGGAGGAGGAGGAGGAGGTGGAGGATATCGTAAATGCTAGGAGTGACCTTCAATGGGCAAGATAGAAGGGAGGTAGTAAGTGGGGAAGAGACATAAGAAGAACATAAGAACACAAGCAGTTTGCAAGAGGATGGTAGGACTACACGAGGAAGCTCCTGTAAACCTAATCCCACTTAGCCCCGGGACCCGTGAACGTATCTAACATTTTCTTGAATGTATCTATCATATTAGCACTCACAACATGACTGCCAAGCCTGTTCCACTCATCCACCACTTTATTAGTAAACCAATTCTTGCCTATGGCCTTGCTGAATCTGAATTTACACAATTAAACCCATTACTACGTGTCTTACTTGCGTTTCTTACTACCAGAACCTCATTAATATCACCTTACGATAAATTCTTACCCCAACTGAGTCGCGGTGACCATCCCCCAACCCCTACCCCCCCCCCCCAAACACCCCGCCAAGGCCACATGCACCCCCCCCCCCTCCCACACACACACACACACACACACATACACACCAGCCCCACATCCTCCCCTTCATGCCAGGTGACCCGCGTGGTAGCAATGGAGCTGAACTAAAAAGAGACATTACCTACACGCGGTCAATGATTGAATGTGGCTTGAGGTTCCTCCCGAAGAGACTAAAGCCCATATCAGTAAACGTATCGATCCCCCATTACGACTATTTTTAATGGTCACAGAGAAGATTATACTTTCATGGAGTATTTTCCTGTTCAGGATGCATAAGCCGTGTCAAACTATCACTGGGATCACA
The DNA here is from genome assembly GCF_024679095.1 of Eriocheir sinensis. Classification (NCBI taxonomy): domain Eukaryota; kingdom Metazoa; phylum Arthropoda; class Malacostraca; order Decapoda; family Varunidae; genus Eriocheir; species Eriocheir sinensis. The sequence goes on from NC_066529.1 coordinate 12,694,827, forward strand.
AAACAGTCCACGGAAACCTCAGGAATTTCAACGAGAGGCTTTTCCAACAGGCGAACCGAGGTGGCGATGCGTTTAAGATTACGGGCTGAACAGGTAAGAAAGGAGATGAAGAAATGGACTGCGCACCTTAAAACACCTATGTACCTCTTACTTCCTCCTCCTCTTCCGTGCTCCGTCCCTCCACACCTACAAAAAAAAAGTCATTGTGAGTTTCGTATTTTTTCCCATTCTTGCCTAAGGCTGTGCACGACAGGTCCAGGCTGCGTGCACGGGAAGGATGGAAGGAGGAAAGGGATACGAACTGAAGGAAAGGGAGGGTCAGAATACCACCAGATCGGCCCTTGCTCTGCCCTCCACCCTGCCTTACCTCCCCTCTCCTCCTCCCATCTCAAGAGCCGTTCCTCCTTTCCTGGCGGACCTAAAAAGAGATAACTGTTCGTCGAGTATTCCTGTTTTCCATCTCTTTCCATCGAGGTGAGGATGCATAGTTGTGAAAGCTTCGTCGTGTCACTCAAGGTTCGAAGCAGATGGACGTGACCTGACCCGCAGCGCCTCGACTCAACATTACTACTACTACTACTACTACTACTACTGCTACTGCTACTACTACTACTATTACTACCATAACACCTCAACAACACCAACAACAAACACACCTGTACCACCCAATTACCAAGCAGAAAAAAAACATTGATACGTAATTTTTGACCTAGTGTGAGGAGGTCAATACCGCTATCTTCACAGGGGAGACTACAACAACCACCACCATCTACACCACAACCACCACAACGACCACATCACCAGCCACAATCATCACCACAACCACAGCCTTGCCTTCAAACGACTGCCAGCTGCTTCTATTCCTCCTCCTCCTCTTCTCCCTCCCCCTCCCTGCTGCTTTCTGTTGTTGTTTTTGTTATTGTTGTTGTTGCTGTTGTTGCTGCTGCTGTTTTTTTTTTTGTTGCTGTTGTTCTTTTTTTTCTTCCCTTCGTTTTTTTCTTTTCTTCTTATTTATACCTTTTCTTCTTCTTCTTCTTCCTCCTCCTCCTCCTCTTTCGCCTCTTTATCTCTTCTTCTTCTTTTTCTTCTTTTTCACCTGCTGCTCCTCCTCCTCCTCCTGTTCCACCTCTTCTTTTTCCTCCTCCTCTTCCTCCTCTTCATCTTCCTCTTTTTCCTCCAGTTCTTCCTCCTCCTCTTCCTCTTTTTCCTCCTGCTCCTCCTCCTCATTGTCTTCATCCCGGATTCACCCGCTCTGCAACCTTTTTCTTCTTTTTCTTCTTTTTTTGGCCTCGATCACTTCCTTCTTGATTCCCTTGTGGGTGAAGATGATCTAGTTTTTGCGGTATTGAGGTGGTGGAGGTGACAGGGGGGGGGGGGGGTTCAGGTGGAGTTGAGGGGGGAGGGGGGGAGGGATGGAGGTGCTGGTGGTAGCGTAAGGTGGCGTCTGATGTGAAGAATGTGCAAGATGTGAAGGACTTTGTTGTAAAATGATGATTGTGTGTCTATGGATAGCTTTTTTTTTTTTTGGTGTGTGTGTGTGTGTGTGTGTGTGTGTGTGTGTGTGTGTGTGTGTGTGTGTGTGTGTGTGATGTCTCCACCAATATTTATTTCGTTGGCATCACAGGGTGTGATGGCAGCTGCCCCGACCTTTCCGCAGGCTGCTGTGACGTGCACCTCTAAGGAAGGAAAATGTCTGCGTGTGTTCGTGTGTCTGTGTGTGCGTGCGCGTGCGTGTACGTGCGTGCGCGTACGTGCGTGCATGTGTGCGTGTGTAGGCGTATGCGGGCTTCCGCTAAGGGTGTGGGCTACAGTCCGGAGGCCCACACATCGCTGCTGCGTTGCCGCGTGCCACTGCGATGCTGACGCGCTTATTCAGCCATGCCGTCTCACGGGGCTCCCCACTGCGCTGGCTGATGCGCCTGCCGATGTCCTGCAGCAAGTCTCCAAAGGCAGGTCCCAGCACGTCGCTAGTCTCCACGGCGAGAGGCACGAAGTCATATCGCTGGGCGAGGGCCGCGTAGCGGTGACGCTTGCGCTCTTCGGCAGCGCGTGCGGCGGCTCCGGCGGCGGAAGCACAGTTGATGGTGTGTGTGTGTGTGTCTGTGTGTGTGTGTGTGTGTGTGTGTGTGTGGAGCAGTGGTTTGGTATATGGACCGGGCAACGCGGGGTGACGAAGTAGGCGACGTTGAGTGACGGAGAACCAGGACCGAGGAGGGTGAAGAAGGGAGATCACGGAAGTAGTTAAGAAGACGGTGGTATGGGGATATGGGGACGAAGGTCATGGAAAGGGGTGACGGAGGCATGGGAGGGGTGAACGGGGTGATGTGGGGGTGACTGGCTTGGATAGGGCAGAGTGAGGTAATCGGTGCTGGAATGAGGATGAAAGAGGAGGAAAAAAATCTTGAAGGTGACGGAGATGGAAGCGATAGGAATGGAGACGGATGACAAAGGAAACACGAGGGACGTATACAATTGCTCATCCACCACTCCCCCCCCCCATCCCGTTACCAATTAATCAGTCACCTTATGAACGGCAGAATATAGAGTGAGAGTAAACAGTGCCCATATTCTCAAACATTTCCGGGCTTACACACCTACGTTTAATTAATAAGGCTTTCGTAGAGGTTGTGTGTATTTCCATGGGTAGTTTCATGGCCTTAATCGTAGTTTGACAATTCTTCTGCACCATAAATATGAAGACCAGATTGATCTCCTTTATGGCCTTTGAAAATATTTGTTGTGAGAGCCGAAAGCGTCTGAGTATACGCGCCCTGTAGGAAATGAATGATGGAAACTGTAAATGGCGTATGGTTCAGTCCGTATTCATGTTACTTTGAGGTCCGGGGTTCGATTATTTTCTTGGGAGACTGTACGGCACCTAGAAGCAAATATTTAGGATTGATAAATGTAGAAATATCCACCATCATCACCATCATCATCAGTAATTAATGATCCACAGCATATTGTAAAGACGTTCCCATCGTTTTCCATTTGTCTGTCTGATGTTGTTGTACTTCATCCTGCCCACTATAATTATCTCTCTCTCTTTTTCTCCACCTTGCTCTGGCCATCCTGACTTCAACAATTTCTGGGCTACTACTGTTGCTTTGGCTGTCCATTCGTTATCACTTCCGTGCATAATATAAATTGCCCATCATTAGAATAACAGATAGGGACAATGCAAATGGAGATGGGGGATAGCGGGTGAGACAAAGGTACCGTGCGGGGAGACAGGTGCGCGGAGCAGGAGGCGGCGATCTCAAGGTCTCCGCCGGTACTGCTTTATCTCATTAACCGCAGCGTCGCGTTACTGCTTCCCTTCCTGCGAGGCGGCGACGACAATGCGCTATAAGGTTCCGCTCGTCATATTGCACTACAGGAAAACCTCGATAACGAACGGTAGGGAGACATGCCATCACACACACACACACACACACACACACACACACACACACACACACACACACAAACTGTTATTGTCTCACCTTGACATGCTGTAGAGGTTAAAATAGCGTAATGATCCAATGTCTTTTTTTTTAAGGTGATTATCTCTCTCTCTCTCTCTCTCTCTCGCTCTCGCTCTCTCTCTCTCTCTCTCTCTCTCTCTCTCTCTCTGCTGCGTAGGCCTCTGTATGACTTTGTGGTGGGAGTCTCGTAAGTGAAATTGATATCGCGTTAGTGTTACTTGATATTATAATCACAAAAATATCAGTGTTAGTATGAGTGGTAAAATCAAACAGAATAATAAAAATGTAATAAAAAAAATGCTGGAATGAGTTGCGTCCACCCAAGTCTGTGACATCCGGGTTAGTGCAGCTTGGCCTTCCCCGGGCTTCACCCCCACCCCCCTGGCCCCCCTTACCCAGGTATAAGTAGACTCGCTCCACAGACTATAAACCAGCGGAAGGGGCGAACACTCTTGACCTGTTGATCGAGACTCCAAATGCGAACAGGATAAACGTATATATATCTACACAAATTACAAGTGTTTTTTCTCTTCTTTGTTATACAGCATGAGAGGCACCTTAAGGGCAAAAGACAACAAAAAAAAAATAACAAAAAATGCCCACCAGGTGCTGCTCCGACAACAGAGAAAAGAGTGAGTGGCCAGAAAAGTGGTCAGTTTCGGAGACAAGCTTGCAAAAGTGAGACAAGCTTGCAAAATATTCGTCAAAGTGTTCGTTTGCTCCCGATCTTATACACCTTGAGCTCCCAAAATCGATGCACGTAATGAATAAATCACTAACTATATAACTAAGTATATAAATGAGCAAATTAATAAATAAATAAGCAAAAAGGTAGCCAGGCACATTTCCTAGTTTGAGGAGATATGAGTAATCGTGATGCTGTACTCAGCCGAAGATCTATAAAAAATACTTATCATCTTATCAATAACAGATTACAAGACCCTCATCGTGTTTTTTTTCTGAGACATAATTCATTAACCCACTATAAGAATCGACGCCGCAACTACACTGGGCAGCTAAGACGAGAATCTCCGTCACCTTCCCGACAGCCATCTGCATCCCCTTCCCTTTCAACAAGAGCAATAACACCTCCACCACCAATGAACACCAACAAAACCATCACCAGTACCGCGATGACGGCTTCTTCTTCCCCCATTATAAGCAACACCAACATGAACTATATTTTCCCAAGACTGAAAACCCAAACCTACCCTCCTAACTTCTTTATCGCCCTCTTACACATCATCAGCTAACCACCCTCAGCCACTAACAACCACAATCGATCACAGTAAAATACCTCCCCAAGAGTAAGAACCCAGACCTACCCTCCTAACTACTTTATTACTCTCTTACCCATCATCACCTAACCACTCTCAGCCACTAACAACCACCATCAACCACCATTCTTCAACACAACTATCCACCAAGCAGGTCTTCATTCACCACAGCAACCACCGCGTATTGCAATTCACCACCTTTATTTACATACAATATACTCCTCCATCACTTTTTTTACAACATCCTTCCGTCCTTTGGTTACTATTTCTTTAATGCGTCTCATTCTCCATAGCAACGTGCATAACCTTCCTTTCGCGTTGCGGATTGGAGCCTTATTGTTTTTGTTTATCTCTCTCCAATCACTTCCTTGTGTCACCTGTCCTGCTCTCTTCACCTGTTCATTTTCGAAACACATCTGGGAACATCATCCACCTGGAAATCCTGTACGAAAAAATATCATGAAAAGGGATAGTGAAGAGGATACTGGGACGAGACAAAGACCAGTAGGAGGAGGAGGAGGAGGAGGAGGAGGATACGAGGACAACAGGATTTACTCCACCTGTCGACCCTGCTCCTCCTTCCCCTCCTTCTCATCTCCGCCCATCCTGCATCACCTGAATATCTCGCCCGTTTCCCTTTCTCTTTCCTCCGCCGCATACCTCACCTGCCCCTCCACGCCCCTTCTCACCCCTCCCTGACCCTCCCTGCCTCCACGAGCTCGTCTCTGTTGCATCACTCGCTCTCTTCCTGTTGATGGTGACGGTGATGATGACGATGATGATTATGATGATGACGGTAACGTAATTGATAATAATAAACATCAACAATTACTAAGAATAACAAAAAACAAGTGTAGCCACTAGCACATCCACACTCCTTTACTTTTTTTTTTAATTACTCACGAAGACATTCACTAGACTCACTATTAAGTATTATTTCTTTAACAAAACCTTTTCTGGTGTTACGAAAGACGCACTTCATAAGCCCCACGCTCGACTTAAAAGCGATGTATCCCAAGTTCGAATACCGAGCGGAGTGGAGACGGATGGGCAGCCTCCTTACACCCGCGCCCCTGCCCACCCAGCAGTGAATGGGAACCGGGTGTCAGTCGGGGGTTGTGTCCCGCCTCCCGGGATGGTGATCTGGTACCGCCACAGGGAGAAAACCCAAGGCCTCCAGATCCAGGATTTATGACCCTGACTCACTCATGTAAAAGAAGGTGACTACAAATCGGTGAAAACACACACACACACACACACACACACATACACACAAACACACACACACACACACACACACACACACACACACACACACACACACACACACACACACACACACACACACACACACACACACACACACACACACACACCTAATTACCTTTACTCTATCTTAGCAGTTCGTTAGGCTTTATGAAAATGAGTGCCTATATCGAGGATGCAAATGTTGAGTAAATACAGGGCGCACCAAGATGGGTCTGTAATGACTGCTTGTTTTTTCTCGTGTCCGTCGGTATTTTCAGACGCTTCCGCCTCTCACATCAGCTGTTTCCAAAGGCCAAAGAGGAGATCAGTCGCGTTCTAATGAGTGTTTTTGTTGGTTCATACCACAAAAGAATGACCAAACTACCAGAGGGATCATAAAAGTACCCCGGAAAATCCCCACAGCTCCTAAGAAAGTCTTGTCAAATGTGTCTGCTTGGGCGCTGAAGTGTTTAAGAATGTGGCCTTTAGTGTTGTCGATATGTTTACACAAAGTCCTGAACTCACTAGTAAAAATAACACTTTAGATATTCAGCAACTAAATAAAAGCGTGTGGTTATTTGCATCGATGACTGTGTGTGTGTGTGTGTGTGTCTCTGTGTGTGTGTGTGTGTGTGTGTGTGTGTGTGTGTGTGTGTGTGTGTGTGTGTGTGTGTGTGTGTGTGTGTGTATGTGTGTGTGCATGGCCTTGGTTCAAACAGCAATGGACATCCACCCAGCCCCCAAAAGGCAGCCATTCCTTGCACGTTCTTGTCACCTCATGCATACGAAGAGGCGCTTTTACCTCCGTTCTTGCACCTCTTCCCTGCGTCATTTTGTTACAGTATTTACGTTCCACTCACATCTTTTAATTATTCTTTCTTGAAGAGAAGTTACCTTTTTTTCTCTGTCTTGCATTTTTTTTCTTCTGGTTTTACTGATTTTGGTGATCTGTGCGTGTGTTAAAGACGTTCAGGGGAAAATAAAAGTTATTGTGTGTATAGTGACTTGCAGAGAGAAAGAGATGTAGACACAGATGAGTAGGTAGTTAGATAGTTAGATAAATTGACAGATAGAAAGAGAGATAGACTGAAAGTTATCCAGGCAGACAAAAAGGCAGACAGAAAAAAAACAAGAAGTGACAGAGACAAAACGAGAAAAAAAAACAGGCTAGTGAACATACAGACAGACAAGCGGAGATGAAAAAAACAAAAAAAAAAACAGGAATAGTCTACAAGAAACAGAACGAACAACCCAAAAACATCACCGTCACAGAATAAATCGGTAGCAAAGAGAGAAAAAAATAAAGAAATACGGGTACGATTAATTATGCTGAAGCCAAGGCTGAAAAGGGGGGGAGGAGGAGGAGGAGGAGGAGGAAGGGGGTGGAAGAGATGAGGGGAGGGAGGGAGGGAAGGTAAAGAGACGCAAGCGAGAGGGAGAGGGAATGTGGAATCTTCCCTCTCTCCCTCTTCCTCTCCCCCTCCCTCCCTCCCCCTTCCTACCCACACAGACGAGAACGTTGAGGGTCACCCAGTTTTTGCCCACCTGTTCCCCTCCCTCCTCCCCTCCTCCCCTCTTCTCCCGTTCCCATGCTGGGCTCATCCACGTCTCATCCTTCCCACTTGCCTCCTCCTCTTCTTCCAACGGGTGTCTTCTCCCTTCGTGACAAGCTTATCCAGTACAGTCTCTCTTCTTTTTCTTCTCTTCTTTTTCGTGTTTCTCCCTTCCTACACACGCTCTCACACGCTCTCTCTCTCTCTCTCTCTCTCTCTCTCTCTCTCTCTCTCTCTCTCTCTCTCTCTCTCTCTCTCTCTCTCTCTCTCTCTCTCTCTCTCTCTCTCTCTCTCTCTCTCTCTCTCTCTCTCTCTCTCTCTCTCTCTCTCTCAATGAATATTCTTAGGCACACGTCAGTTCCTAGCACACCTACCCAACAATATCACCATAAGATGTGCCGACAGTGACATTCAGCCCTCCACCCACGCCAAAAACCTCAGGATATATTTAGACTCCTGCTTGACGTTCGACAGGCACATAAGTGAAACCATAAAGAATGCAATGGAAACCTTGATGTTTATTAACAGGAACAAAGACCACTTCGACAAAGAGACACGAACCACCATCCTTCAGTCACTGGTACTCAGCACCATCAAATAATGCATCACCATTTGGGGGATTAAAGTAGCAGACGGGAAAGCCAGGAAATTTGATCACGTTACACCATTATTTAATTAATTGAAGGGGCTCAGAATAAAAGATCTTGCCACCTTCACCTTAGTGGTACCACTTTTTAAACACAAAATAAAAGTTCTCCCAGGCCATATCCTCTCCTTTCCAACTGTTAACACTATAACAAACTCACAAAGTAACACAAAATGAGAACAAACAACAGCAGACCTGCTGGTCTTTACGAGGCTGTTTGTGACAAACTACACTAACTATCTAATCAATGGTGGAAGATGAAGGACAGCAAAGGCGAAGGCTCCTCCCCACCCCCCCGCCCATCCAGCCAAAGCTGGCAGGAAAGGAAAAAGAACCATGCAGCATGGAAAAACTGCATGGAAATTATGTAGGAAAGAGGAAAGAACTACCATTACTGCTACCACAAACCGGGCGATAAAAGCGGACAAGGACACCAGTATTTGAAAGAACTTGACACGGCAGCAGAACAATCTGTATGTCCCCAGAACAAACATTGACACAAGTGTGAGAGCTCTTTCTGTACTTGGGCCTAAGCTGTGGAACTCACTACCTTGTGAAATAAAAGACTCCAATAACTTGTTTGTATTGAAAACGAAGCTCAAAAAGAAATTACTGACCTCTGTATGATCACAATGTATATCTTCTTCATTTATGTCTAATGTGTAATGTGTGAAGAAAAGTTTATTATTATTATTATTCTCTCTCTCTCTCTCTCTCTCTCTCTCTCTCTCTCTCTCTCTCTCTCTCTCTCTCTCTCTCTCTCTCTCTCTCTCTCTCTCTCTCTCAATAGGATGTAGGTAATCTGTATTATTGTATAACTGTTTAGTTATACAAAATTTACAAATTTCCTCTTTTTACACTCGGCTTATCATAATCTCTCTTTTTATCTATCTAACTCTGCCTGCAGGGATGGAGAATAAGGAGGTGGGACGGAGGGAAGGAAGGGAGGAGGAGAAGGGAGGAAGGAAGGAGTAATCTCCTTATATTCTTGTGTATCCTTGTGGAAGGAGAAAGGGAACGAAAAAGGAAGAAAGGGCAGACTGTGCAGTGTGTAGGGTCAAAAAGTTTCCAGGATGACGACGACGGAGGAAGACGAGAGGAAATAGGGACAGGGGGAGGAGGAGGAAGAGGGAGCGATGGATGGTGAGGAGGAAGATAACAGGTTATGTCGAATTATCAGGTACAGGACTGGTGGGAGGGAGGGAGGATGAATAAATGAATGAAGTAGGTACGGAGAGCGGAGAGGCTGGGAGAGGTTGCTGTGCCATGGAAGAGGAATTTAAATATATGCATTGGATATGTGATTGGGTGCGAAAGTGAGTCACAGTGAGTGATAGAAAATGTGAGTGTGGGTGTGTATGAGAGTGAGAGTAACAGTGAGTAATAGAAAATGTGAGTGTGGGTGTGGGTGAGAGTAACAGGGAGTGATAGAAAATGTGAGTGTGGGAGGGTGTGAAAGTGAGAGTAACAGTGAGTGGAGGAGAAAAGTGAGTGAGTGAATGAGTACGAAAGGGAAAGTAATAGTGAATGAAAGGAAATAAAAGAATGAAGGAGTGAGTGAGGAAGACAAGAGAGTGACAGAGAGATGGGGAGGGAGGAAGAGTGCGAAAGGAAGGAAGGAAGGAAGGAAGGAAAGGAGGGACAGAGGAGTGAATGAGTGAAAACGAAAGTGAGAAAGTTAAATGCGTGAGGAAGGAGAGGAAGCGAGAGAGGAAGGGAGAGAGTGAAGGGGGAAAAGTACAAAAGGGAGAGAGAGAGAGAGAGAGAGAGAGAGAGAGAGAGAGAGAGAGAGAGAGAGAGAGAGAGAGAGAGAGAGAGAGAGAGAGAGAGAGAGAGAGAGAGAGAGAGAGAGAGAGAGAGAGAGAGAGAGAGAGAGAGAGAGAGAGAGAGAGAGAGAGAGAGAGAGAGAGAGAGAGAGAGAGAGAGAGAGAGAGAGAGAGGAAGAGAAGAGAAAAAGTGCTTAACGAAGGAAAGGAGAGGGAGAGAGGAGTAAATGAGTGAAAGCGAGAGTAGGTGGGAGAGAGGAAGAGGGGGAGGGAGCAAGGGAGAGAGGGAGGGAAGAGGGAGGGAAGAATAGTGCGAAAGGGAGTGAGGACTGAATGAGTGAAAGCGAGAGTGAGAAAGTGAAACGCGTGAGGAAAGTTGAGAGAGAGGAAGAGGGGGAGGGAGTGAGAAGAGGGAGGTAAGACGATGAGAGAGGAAGGAAGGGCGTGGAGGGAAGGGTCGGGGTTATCAGGATAAGTGAAAGTTGTATTTGGTAACCTTATTTTTGTTTTGCTTTGCTTAAAATCTGAGTGATGTTGTTGTTGTTGTTGTTGTTGTTGCTGTTGGTGGTGGTGGTGGTAGTGGTGGTAATAACAGCTAATGATGATAAATATGAGTGACGATATTTGATGCTATTGATGGTGTGGATATGAAGAGCAATAGTGATAGGAAATATGGTGAGGCAGTTATGGTAGTGAAAGTAGTGGAGGTCCGTGGTGGTGATGGTGGTGAAGGGGGAGGTGGTGGTGATGGAGGGGGAAGTAGTGGTGGTGGTGGTGGTGGTGGTGCCGGAAGGATGTAAAGCGCCGGGTCCTGCCTCACAGTGATCCAGGATGCACTAAGATGCTGTCTAGGATGTGGGCGAGGAGATGGAGGAGGAGGAGGAGGAAGAGAAGGAGGAGGAGTAAAGGACAGTGGTAAGGGGAGGGGAGGAGGAAGAGGAAGAGAAGGAAGAAGGTTTTAGGGAGGAGTAAACGGGGCAAAAAAAGACATGTAGGAAAGGCCAAGAGAACAGGAGGAGGAGGAGGAAAAAGAAGAAAAGATGGAAAGAAGAAATGGAAGAGTTAGTGCTAAAAAAGGAAAAGATGCGAAAGAAAATGGGAGAATGGGTAAGACTGAGAGAGAGAGAGAGAGAGAGAGAGAGAGAGAGAGAGAGAGAGAGAGAGAGGATGGGTCGGTAAGGCTGAACGTGGCCTTGAAGACTCCTCCATGCACGCCATTTACCCTTTGAGTAACACGAAGCGAACGGTCTCCATGGCGTCTGCTTAGCCCAGGGAACACACACACACACACACACACACACACACGTCCAACACCTTATCAATCTTCTTCGGTACATAAAAGGTGTGGAGCGGGATAGGGGAAGAGGAGGAGGAAGAGGAGGGGAAGGGAGGAGTCCAGTTAAGTAAATTATAGATGTTCTCTGAGGTCATAATTGAGAGAGAGAGAGAGAGAGAGAGCAGGGAGTCGTGGGCGATAGATAGCGTGTGATAGCGGCGCCTCTTCTCAAGGTGGCGACTGGGTGGGTTGTAAAGCAGTGCCCGGAGGAGGACGTGAGGCGGAAGGCAGCACAGCATGTAGGCACTCCTCCCCCCCCTTCCCTCCCTTTCCTCACCCCTTCCATTCCTCCTCCCCTCCCTTCCCTCACCCCTTCCATTCCTCCTCCCCTCCCTTCCTTACTCAATGCCTCCTTTCCCCATACCATCCGAGATTCTATGCCCTTCCTCCCTCCTTCTTGCCCTCCTGCCCTTCCACCATCCAGGTCTTCGTCAGGTGAGGTTTGGGAAGGCTACGTAGAGAGAGAGAGAGAGAGAGAGAGAGAGAGAGAGAGAGAGAGAGAGAAATGATGCCCAGGTGTAGGTAAAGTCGTGTGACCTTTCTATTCAATTAAAAGTCGAATCCTTCCCTAGGTGTCCCGATTTCACTTTCATTTCCTCACACACTCTTTTATTACTTCATTTTCATTTCCTCATCCCTCTCCTTTAATTACTTCATTTTCATTTCCTCATCTCTCTCCTTTTATTACTTCATTTTCATTTCCTTCCCCACTCCCCCCTTTTCATTATTTCCTTCACTTTTTGCCTTTTTCATCCCCCATTATTAACTCATTTCATTGCTTTGTCCTTCAGTCTACCCATAATCCTTGCGTGACGTAGGAAGCGAGTGAAGAGGACTAGGAGGAGGAGAGCTGAGAAACCCGCTACTCTTGAACCACCCTCCTTTTTTTTTTGCATCTAACATTCCACTGGCAATGACTACGAGTAAGCGGGCGTGGGAAAGTTGTGTTAAAGGGTTGCTGAATGTTTGGTTTCGGATATATTATTCACTCTATGTTTGTTTTCCTTGTATTATGTCTTTTATATCCCTTCTTAATCCTTCCTCTTTTATATTGACCTTCCTTTCAGACCCCCCCCCTTTCCTTCTTTATTCATCCTGCCCTCTTCTTCCTCCTTGAATTCCTCCTCCTCCTCTTCCCTCTTCATCTCTTACATATTTTAAACGCCCCACTTCCCTCCTTTATGTAGCCTCCTCCTCCTTTTCCTCCTCCTCCTCTCGTCCATCTCTCCAATTTCCTCCCTCCTTCCTGTCGTGTGTCTTTCGTCTACTCCACAAAACGTATTATTGTCTCCTCTCATTGTCTTCCTTCTTCCTCCTCTCCCTTGTGCCTCCTCCTCCTCCTCCTCCTCCTCCTCCTCCTCCCTTTCCCCTCCACCTTGACCCTCTCTTCTCCTCCACCTGATAGCCACTCTCTCTGTTTGTCTTTCTTTCTGTCTGTCTGTCTGTCTGTCTGTCTGTCTGTCTGTCTGTATGACTCTCTCTCTCTCTCTCTCTCTCTCTCTCTCTCTCTCTCTCTCTCTCTCTCTCTCTCTCTCTCTCTCTCTCTCTCTCTCTCCAGATCATTTTCTTCTTAATAATTCTTTCAATTCCACCATACTCAGTCCTCCTCCTCCTCCTCATCATCATCAATAACATCATCATCATCATCATCATCATCATCATCACAATCTTCTACTTCATCTCCTCCTCCTCCTTATCTTCATTATTTTCCTCCATTTTGATGTTCGTCTTCCTGGCTCCTCCACGTAAAATCCCTCCCCTCTCCCCCTTCCCCCTACCCCCTTCCTCCTCCTCTTCCTCCTCTACCACTGACACTCACTGGTGGAGATGAGGCCGGCAAGGTCACGTGGTTTTTGTGGCTCGAGGTGAAGGTCATTTTAGTAGTGTTGGAGGTGGTGGTGGTGGTGGTGGTCGTAAGAGGAGTGGAGGTGGGGGTGGAGGCCGTAATGGAGGGGGAGCAGAGACGGTGGTGGTCGTAAAAAGAGTGGAGGTGGTGGTGATGGTGGATGGTGCTGATGGTGATGATAAAAGTGGTGGTGATGATGGTTGTGACAGCGACGGTGCTTGTGGTGCTGCTGGTGATGGTGGGTGCTGCTGGCGGTGATAATGAAAACAGTGGTGGTGGTGTCGGTGGTGGCGGCGATGGTGGTGGGGGCGAAGGTGGTGGTGATGGTGGGTGGTGGTGGTGGTGGTGGTGGTGGCGGCGATGGTGGTGGTGGTGGTGGCGGCGATGGTGCTGGTGGTGGTGGCGAAGGTGGTGGTGATGGTGGTAATATCAAGGGAGTGGTGGTGGTGGTGGTAATATCAAGGGGAGTGGAGGTGGTACTGGTGGTGGTGGTGGTGGTGGTGGTAATATCAAGGGGAGTGGAGGTGGTGGTGGTGCTGGTGGTGGTGGTCAAAACAGGAAAATAAATGTCGTGATAAAATCTAAGTGATTTCATTATTACTATTGTTGTTGTTATTGTTGTTGTTGTTGTTGTTGTTGTTGTTGTTGTTGCTGCTGCTTTTGTTGCTACTGCTGCTGCTACTGTTGATATTATTATTATTATTATTATTATTATTATTATTATTATTATTATTATTATTATTAGTAGTAGTAGTAGTAGTAGTAGTATCAGTATTAGTAGTGGTGGTAGTATCAGTATTAGTATTAGTAGTAGTAGTAGTATCAGTATCAGTATTAGTAGTGGTGGTAGTATCAGTATTAGTAGTAGTATTAGTAGTAGTATCAGTATCAGTATTAGTAGTGGTGGTAGTATCAGTATTAGTAGTAGTAGTAGTAGTAGTATCAGTATCAGTATTAGTAGTGGTGGTAGTATCAGTATTAGTATTAGTAGTAGTAGTAGTATCAGTATCAGTATTAGTAGTAGTATTAGTAGTAGTAGTAGTATCAGTATCAGTATTAGTAGTGGTGGTAGTATCAGTATTAGTAGTGGTGGTAGTATCAGTATTAGTATTAGTAGTAGTAGTAGTATCAGTATCAGTATTAGTAGTGGTGGTAGTATCAGTATTAGTAGTGGTGGTAGTATCAGTATTAGTATTAGTAGTAGTAGTATCAGTATCAGTATTAGTATTAGTAGTAGTAGAAGTATCATTATCAGTATTAGTAGTGGTGGTAGTATCAGTATTAGTAGTGGTGGTAGTATCAGTATTATTATTATTATTAGTAGTAGTAGCAGTATCAGTATTAGTAGTGGTGGTAGTATCAGTATCAGTAGCAAAAGGGGAACAAAAAACTAAAACAGAGCAGAGTCGTGAGTTGAGTTAAATGGAAAAGACGAAAAACTGCACGATAAAAAATAAAAACACAAGCGAGGCGACGAAAACAATTACGTGAGTGTTGAAGTGATAATAATCGTGTGTGGGGCGTGAAGGCGGCGGATATGGCGGAGGAGGAGGAGGCGGAGGAGGAGAGGAAAGAGGGAGGAGGGAAGGTGGAAAAAGAGAAAAGGGGGAAAAGTGGATAATTCATATAACACCAACGAATACAAGAAAGAAGAGAAACGTGAATACAAGTCTGATTGGCACGTTCCCATCAGCCATCACTTTCCTCACCCCCAAAATCACCGTAACTTTATTGTGGTAGACATATTTATTTTGAGAAACATTTTTTTCTTTAATATCATCTCGTAAGTGGCTATTTCGAAACGGCTTGTCTTTGATTGCGTTTACTCTCCTCCTCTTCTGTCTTTATTGTATCCGTTTTCCCTTCCCTTTGCTGTCTTGTTTTCTTCATTTTCTTTTTCTTTATATTTTCTTCCCAATGTCACTTCTTTCTTGCTCCTGTTTCTCTTCCTCATTCAACTAAACCAATGACACCTCCTTTTCCTCCTTCTCCTCTTCCTCTTCCTCTTCCTCTTCCTCCTCCTTCTTTTCTTCTTCCTCC
>NC_066529.1:12712505-12820005 GCF_024679095.1 Eriocheir sinensis
GGGCGATAATTACACACGGGAACACAACAATACGGACCGTAAACACTTTTCTCGGAGTCTGCGAAGGTACGTCTGTTTTTTGTTGTGTACAGATGGTCGTTTTTCTTTATCTGCGACGTTAATATATACACCGTGCGACTGATAATTGGCTTGATTTCCAATAAGATAATTACGTATGCTACATTGCACGATTGCAGGTGAGGGGAGGAGAGGGAGAAGGGAGGCACTGGGTAGGGAAGAGAAGGGAAGAAGGTAGGGAAGGACTGGGGATGATGGGGGGTGGTATACTGGGAAGGGAAGGAGTATCAGGGAGGCACAAACAACGGGGCATTAAAATGTCATGCGGCGTTTGGGTCAGGGTGGGTTGTGGGCTTGGAGGGGTGAGGGGAGGGAAGGGGGAGGCACGTGGGAGGTTATAGAAGAAGGGTTCAGGGGGCGGCGGAGGAGGGGCATGGGTGGAGGTATAAAGGGAGGATGTGTTTAGGGGACCCGCAGCATACTTACGCCAGCCGCCACCTTCACCTCACCTCACCTGCCGCCCTCCCCGCCCCGCCATGGCCTCCTGGACCAGCTTGGTGCGTGTACTGCTAAGGCCTCCTGAAGGAACACCCGCGGCCACGCACACTGACTACACACACTGTACTTTATACTTAACGCTCTACACTACAAGACTCATCATGCACTACACTATCTTCACACTTTACATTACACCTTACAAACGCTACACATCACCATATCACACACACACACACACACACACATTCTCTCTCTCTCTCTCTCTCTCTCTCTCTCTCTCTCTCTCTCTCTCTCTCTCTCTCTCTCTCTCTCTCTCTCTCTCTCTCTCTCTCTCTCTCTCTCTCTCTCTCTCTCTCTCTCTCTCTCTCACACACACACACACACACACACACACATCACTTACACAATCCATCATCATCATCATCACCACCACCACCTTCAGAAACACTAAACAAACGGACATGCACCAAATGCAACACCAAAATTCACACACTTAATCATTCATTTCACTGGTAATCAAATTATAATTTACTGATAAATGTATTCAGTGCTTCTACGAGTATAGTGACCAGTGTAAAGGAGACTAGCGCGGTGTGTGTGCGTGCTTGTGTGTGTGTGTGTGTGTGTGTGTGTGTGAAAGAGGGTGTGTTGTGGTGAAAGGGCAGTGCATATAAATATACATCTGACCGGATGGTATATCCAAAGCAGTGGTAAATATAAAGTCTGTAATCATAACTAATCACCTGATTCCGCATTTTCTGTCTCGTGATAAACATTTAGCATGCAACACCACATTACCATTTCCGACCCTCATGTTCAAGAGGTAAGCACATCCGTGCAAGCCAACTTGTCACTGGTATCCCTTGTGGGTAACCCAGGACAATTACGCAAAGAATCAGTGGTTAGTGTGTTCATCGAAAAGATGGCTTTGTGTACCCCTTAACAGTTTCTTCTTTCTTACAGGCGCTGTTGTCCGCACTCGCGGTTAGCGCGCTGAGTTCGCCACGGCCAGATGATAAAGAGTACAAGATTCCCCAGGTGGGCACGGGGCGCCGCTCCCAGTACTATGTTCTGCATAATGACGGCACCTTCAAGTACGGCTACGACACGGGCGAGGGCGCCTACGAGGTGGCCAAGCAGAAAACACCTCGTGTGCAACACGGAAAATTCGGCTACCGTGACCAGGATGGAAACGACGTTCGACTTGAGTATCAGGCTGGAGAGGGCGGATTCCAGCCCAGTGGCACCCACATCCCTTCCGCCAGCCCTGAGTTTTACGCCGCCCACGCCGAGGCCCAAGCCCGCCCGCCCTTCCGTGACCCACTTGCCGATTCCAATACTGACGCTTCATATGGCTTCCGGTTCGCCGAGGACGGACTCTCCCGCACCGAGCAGAGTGACGCCGACGGGAACGTTCGCGGCTCCTACGCCTACACGGACGAGGAGGGAAAAACCCGCTCCTACACCTACACTGCTGGCCGTGGTGTCGGCTTCGTCATCGAGGGCAGCGACCTCCCTCAGGCGCCGCTCGCCCCTGGCGACACTCCTGCTTCCACCAGGCTCTCCTCTGGTGCTGGTGCCGCTGCCGCCGCCGCCGCTGCCGCCTCTTTCCGAGGATCAACCTCCCAAACTTCTCAGGCTCCAAGTGCCACATCATTCGGAGGCTCAACCTCTTTCGGTGCACTCCGTACCGGATTCCGTCAACCCACCGTTCAGAGCGGTGCTCATGGTGGCTCTGCCTTCCGATCTGCCACTGCTGTAGGATCCTATGGCTCTCGTCGCACTCCTGTGACTCAGACCAGTACTCATGGTGCCTCCACCTTCCATTCTTCCACTGCTTCTGGTGCCGGTGCCACTTATCGAGCTCCCACAAGTTCTCAGCGTCAGTCTACCACTTTCGGCGCGACAAAGTACACTGGCGAACTTGCCAACACTCGCACCTCTCTTGGCTCAGACGGCAGCCGCTCCTTTGCATATGAAACATCAAGTCATTCACGAAGTGAAGCCGAAGATTCAGACGACAACGTGGTGGGCAACTTCGATTTCGTGGCTCCCGACGATGGTCAGCGTCGTGCGGTTAGGTATGAGGCCAGCAGAGACACTGGCTTCATTGCTGAGGGTGCCCACATTCCTGTTGGCCCAGCAGTGCCCGGCGCCCCCAGCGGCCAACCCACCGGAAGAATCGTCCCCGTGCAGGAGGTGCCCTTCGTCGATCCTCTGGCTGATAGTGGCACTGACGCATCTTATGGCTTCGCCTTCGACTCCGAGCAGTATTCCCGCTCCGAGACCGCCGACGCCGACGGCAACGTGCAGGGCACCTACACCGTGGTGGACGACGACGGCACGCGCCGTACCTACCGCTTCCGCGCCGGCAAGGGCATCGGCTTCGAGACCGAGGAGGTGTCCACCTCTCGCGGCCCCCGGCCTTCTCGCCCATCTACAACTGCTGGTTCATCTTCATTCACCAGCACAAGTACAAGTGCCACTCACGGTGCGGCGTCTCCCAGCCCTGTGGTCAGCTACTCGTCCCCTTCTTCCGGTAGATTTAGTACGTCGTACAGGACGGGGTCCTCTACCGGGACAGGAGCTTCTTCTACAACAGGAACTTCCTTCGGAACGCGAACTTCCTTTGGTACGGGAACCTCCGCCGGTAGAGGATCGTCTTTTGGGGCGGGAACTTCCGCCAGGACAGGTACTTCCACTGTAGGGGGAACATCCTACAAGACGGGGGCCTCTGCCGGGAGAGGAGCATCCTTCCAGACAGGAACCTCCTACAGGACAGGAACTACCTCCAAGGTTTCGCACTCAGGTGCCTCCCCTCTGAGGAGCCCATTCACCCCCACGGCATCCAGGGAAGTGTTCCCAGGATTCCAGCTGCACCAGTACGACGCTACTGACAACAGCGACAAGTACGGCTACGTCCTGAAGTTTGACAGATAAACAGACCGAGAAGTTCAGTACGTCATGAAGACCATTATTTCCTCTGCGGCTCCAGCTCAACCAGACCCGCTTCTCTGACATCCTCCTGACTCCAGGAGCTGCTGCTCTGGTGGCCACACGCGCAGACCACTGGGGGACACACCACAAATACACGACGCTGCATGCTCCACACACATATTTCACCAAGGACCCTGTTTTTATGCCTTGTATGCCACTACCACGCATTTGCATTTTCCGTGTAGCAACGAAGTGTTTTTTACTTGTTAATAAATAATTCAATTGATATGCTGCATCCTTGACGCTTATAATTTACCTAATTTTAGCATCATGATAAGTCTTTAAGTGACGAGCTGTGGATTTCACATAGGGACCTCACTGCAATCCAAATATGAGATTCGGCTGCTGAAAAAACAACAACAACAAACATGAGACTCCACGCTTATGACTTTATGATTTATGCGTGTTGATGTGCACTTCCAACACCTTTGTGGCCGCCACTCCTGCACGCACACAACAACCTTCCATCACAAGCTACAGAAGTGTTGATAATAACTACAACAACATTAGTATTGATAATAAAAAATAATGATGATAATAATAACAATCACAACTCATTCCAAGCTTAGGCCACGCGGGCATGCCTCCTTCCTGCATACGAAGGCCTCCTCCGGGGCTAGGGATCATCCAAGCGCGACAAAAAGAGGAGGAAAGAATTGCTTGAAGCTTTCCTTTGCTATTACTGGTAGGCTTCTGGGTGTAGTGTCTACCGTGTCTACCAAGGATCCGCCGCAGGTCAGAGATCAAATCCGGGACGAGGCTGAAGGCGCTCCAGGCCTGCCCAGCTACGTGCTTATCCTGTACTGCATTGTGGGGTTGGTCAACTAATTCATGTACCTCGAAAAAACGTGAGACCGGACCCGGATGCAGCAATCCGTCCAGTGTTACAGCATGAACCGCTGCACCTTCAACACGACGAGGATGAGGGAGACAACCGCCCTGGCAGTTTTTAACTTATATGTGTCCCTTGACTGTACCTGCTCCCACATAAATTAGAAGCCATTATTGTGTTGGCTTTAATTGTCCATCTTTTTATGATTAGAGACTTTCCTGTAATTATATTGCTGCAGTTCTAACGTTGAGAACTTACTCTGTTATTTTTTTTTTATATTGTCACATTTGACAGCTTTCTTTAGACTATTTTATTTGAGACATGATAGTGACTAAAGAGGTGAAAAAGTGTTCCGATTTTAAAATGAAAGGTTTCTGAAAAATAAACGGAAGAGAAAAATTGTTTCCTTTTCAATAAACAGATAGATAGATAAATAAATAGATATAACGATAGATAGGTAGAGATCAAGAGAGACATAAGGAAAAAGACAGTTAGACAGACAGACACACACACACACACACACACACACACACACACACACACACACACACACACACACACACACACGTGGCGGTGTGCTGTGTGTGAGTGGTCTCATCCTACCCAAAGATCGGTACTACGAGCTCTGTGCTCTTCCGTAGGGGAACGGCTGGCTGTCTCTCGAGAGACCCGCAGCAGACCAAGAGGTGAATTACACACACACACACACACACACACACACACACACACACACACACACACACAAGGGAGAGGAGGAGGAGGAGGAGGGGAGAAAACACAATAAACACAGTAACAGGATAACACACGCACTTGGTAGTAACGAGAGTCAGGAAACACTACCGCATCGCATGAACACACGGCAGGAAGCATCACCGACCTGCATGAATAAGTGACGAGACAGTAGCACAAGCAGACGCCGCCAGGACCACAGTATCCATCACGCCGCCACTACACCAACAGGAAGATGGTGACGAAGGAGATAAAAACTACCACTGTTCATTTGCTCCGTACTAAAGTAAAAGAGGATAATGTAACTTTGGAGGCATGTTTCTAGGAAATGCGTACCACAGTTGAGGAGGAGGAGGAGGAGGAGGAGAAAAATAACGAGGAGGAGGAGAAAGTGGAGGATGAGCAACAGCAGCAGCAAGAGCAATCGAAGGAAATGAAAAAAGACAATAGGAAGTGGAGGAAGAGAGAAGAGAAAAAAGGAGAAAGGGAGGAGAGGAGGAAGGAGAAAGAAAAGAGAAGAAGAAGAAGGAATAAAAAGGAGGAGAAGGAAGAAGAAAAGCAGGAGGAGAAGGAAGAATAAAAGCAGGAGGAGGAGGAGAGGAGAAGGAGGAGGAGGAGGAGGAGGAGGAGGAGGAGGAGGATCACGTTACCGAAATACAGAAGCAATAATACACCCCCCACCCACAAGCGGCCTTCACTGTGTCTCACAATTGAGGAGGAGGAGGAGGAGGGGGAGAATGAGTGTCACCTGTCTGTACACCTGCCTACCTTGTCAAGTTACTTATCATTCAGGTGTGCAGACTTCAGGTTTCTCGTCACGGATGAAATGTGAATTATTCTATTTTATTATCGATGCGTGTTTTCTCAATAGTATCGATATATATATTCTCTCTCTCTCTCTCTCTCTCTCTCTCTCTCTCTCTCTCTCTCTCTCTCTCTCTCTCTCTCTCTCTCTCTCTCTCTCTCTCTCTCTCTCTCTCTCTCTCTCTCTCTCAACTGGGTCTCACAACTTTTCCTTTCAATTTTCCTAAACGACACTTGTTTCCGTCACACCTGTCAGGTACACACACATAAGTCAGGTGCTTTCCTTATCGAGCGCAGCCAAGAAATATCATCTTAACCCTCTTCGACCTCGACTGCCAAACATCACGTCCAATTTATAAATATGCAAGGCTGAGGCGGAGCACTGAGATGAGTTGCTTTGTAAATAAAACAGAATAAAACGGCCTAGAGCAGGAAGGCTTGTCGGGAAGGTGAGTGAGGTGCTTAAACACAGGTATAGGCAAGAAAAAAAGAAAAAAAAAAAAAAAAAAAAACAATTATTGCACACTTGAGAATTAGAAAATCGAGTTCCATTTAATTGTGTTTGTGTGTTGTGTATGTGTGTGCGTGTGTTGCGTGCAGGGTGGGGAAGGCAAGCGTGTTAAGGAGGCGGAGTCCATACGGTGTGTCGGTTTGTTTCCTTTTTCCTTCTTTCTAATTAGCGATCACCGTTGACTCGAGTTTTTGTTCTCTGACTTCATGAGATTAACTAATTCACCACCACCAGGATAACACGAACAACCAGTGGCGTGGCGAGTTCTTAGGCCTTGAAAGTGGGTGGAAGTGGTGGAGTGGTAGAAGGGAAGGGAGGTGGGAGAAGGTGGAGGGCGGATGGTGAGGTGATGGTGCATGGTGAAGGGTGGAGGAAAGGGATAGGCAAAGGAGGTGGGTGGATGGTGGTGGAGGTTAGTGCATGGAAGAAGGTGGAGGGCGGATGGTGAGGTGATGGTGCATGGTGAAGGGTGGAGGAAAGGGATAGGCAAAGGAGGTGGGTGGATGGTGGTGGAGGTTAGTGCATGGAAGAGAGACAGAAAAGAGAAAGGTGGATATGGTGTGGTGAAGGTGAAGAGGAAAAAGGGGGTGGGAAGGAGTTATGGGGTGGGTTGGATATGAAGGTGGAAGGTGATGGAGGTTAGTGAATGGAAGGGACAAGAGAGAAGGGTTATAGAGATGATATGGTTGAGGTGAAGAGGAAAAAAGAGGTGGAGCGGGTGGCAGATGTTATTGGGGTGGTCTGGAAAAGAGGAATGGGTAGTGATGGTCATATGTTTGGGAAGAGAAGAAAGAAAGGTGATGGGGAGAGTGTGGTGAGGATGAGGAAGAAAAAGGGGGTGGACTGGTGGCAGATGTTATTGGGGTGGTCTGGAAAAGAAGAGGAATGGGTAGTGATGGTCATATGTTTGGGAAGAGACGGAAGAAAGGTGATGGGGAGAGTGTGGTGAAGATGAGGAAGAAAAAGGGGGTGGACTGGTGGTAGAGGTTATTGGGGTGGGTTGAAAAAGAAGAGGGCTGGGTAGTAGCGGTCATTTGGTTGGAAGAGGCAGAAAAAAGAAGGGTGATGGAGATGGTGTGATGGCTTAATCTACTTCTGTGTAACAGCTTCCATGTATTAGTGTCTTCCGTTTTATGCCTTTCGTTAGAATTCGTTATATTACCTTTCCTACTCTTTTTTTTCTGTCTCTACCGTGTATTGCTAGCCTTCCTTCCCTCCTCCCTCCCTTCTTTCTTTCATTCTTTTCTTTCATGAATTATTTCGTTGTCCCTTCCAAGCATTATCTCAACCTTAGATAACTTTTACTCTTCCACAATAATACATTCATATTCATATGCTCATTTTGTTCCTTTAACCCAAACCATAAATTGCATTCCATATATACCTCTTTTTTTCTCGCTGTTATCAATCACTGTCTTCTTTTCTCCTTCCTACCTTCTCCGCCTCCCTTTGGCCTTGAAGAACGGAAAAGGGATCATTACCTTCCACTTTGTTGCGAGATGTTTCAGGTTTTACGAATGTATGTTTTCTTTCAAGGCCTCGAACCTGCTTCCTCGTCACGCTAGCAGCATCCCTTCCCCCTCCTCCCTTCCAGCCTCCATCAAGAGTACAGCACCACTTTAGCCACGCTTCATCGGCCGATATCCGAGAATACATCGATGCTAAACAGAATATGCAAATACCCTTCCGTCATTGTTTTTTACCCCGTCACGCACTGCGCCCTCCTTCGCCCTGCCTCTTCGGGGCGGGAGAGGCGGATCGGGCGAGTGTTCTTCCAGGATGCAGATAAGTCTTCATCCGTAGCGACCCTCTTTGTCGAGTCGCTGCAGTGCGTGACGAATGGCTTCTGGTGCGCCTTAATTCCTAGGAAGCCTGGGAGTCCGTGTCCAGAGCCAGTGTTCTCAGGAGCTTTTGGCTCTTGTAACAAATATTTCCAAAGCCCACAAAAATTAGTCGAGTTCTCATTAGTGTTTTCACGTTAATGGTACAGAAATCTTGTCAAACTATCCTAGACTTATAAAACTACCATGGAAATATCCATAACCACTACGGAAGCCTTATCATATGTGAGTGTGCAGGCCCCGAAACGTTTGAGAATATGGGCCCACCTTAATTTTTTTTGTCTCGGGTCCTTCAAGGGATCCTGCAGACTCACTTCTTCCACACATCGAAGGTCGGACGGACGCTTCCCCTCGCCCACTGTTTGGCTTCAATCTAACTTCATCACGACAAGCAACATAAAAAATGTTCCCCGCAAGAAATAATAGTTTGAGATAAGTTTTTATCTTGGGAATATTATCGTTCCAGACGTGAAGAAGCGCTGACTCACGCAATTCAGAAATTATTGGGATACTCCTATCTCGAAATAGGAGAGAGTGGGTGAAGGCAGGCGAGGAGGATCTGGATCAGAGCATAGCGGGTCGGATTGCAAGGTCGTGGTCGGGTGTGGGGTATATAAGACGCTGACGGCGCTCTGATTCCTCACACCGCGGCCACCTGCCCAGCCCACCTCAGCATGGCTCGATGGACTAGCTTGGTAAACACTCAGTTCCTTCTCATTTGCAGCAGTGCTAGACATAACACGACGAGTTTCATCAATCACCTCGTCGCCTTGAGTCACTATTGTTCTACTCTTCACTCCAGTAGATACATAACTAACATACCTATAAAGTAATGTTTTAGATAAAGCCAACTGCTTCGCATTATGAAAAGGTTATTATCATATCTCTTCAAGAAATATAGGGGACTCAGGAAGTATGGTTTATCTCAATTCTACAGGGCAGCGATACTGTCGGTGCCGATAGATATTAACATTGTTAGATTAGAGAGATCTTATATATTTTAGTTCAAGTCTGAAAATGTATTAGCGTGCCAGGAAGCAAGTTACTTTGCTAATAGCTCAAACAAATATAAATTTTCGTTGTTTAAATAGTTAAAAGATGGACTTCAAACGCCGGTGTGGACGGAGATCTGCCCTTTCACTGAACTCTGCGATTATACTTTACTCCTTCTCCTCTTCGCCATAACAGTGATGTCACATTTAGTTGATCAGCTCCTCCAGCCACCACTCACCAATTAAAACTGTTGACCGAATCGACCACCTTTACCTCACGGTGCTCATTACCAAAAACTATCTTTACTTACGCATCTACATTTACAACATTTCGAGGCCACAAAAAAAAAAAAAAAAAAAAAAAAAATCAAACTTCGTCAACAATGCTACTAATCTGTGTCTGTCAACCCGGCTCAGCCGTCGCTTCAACAACCTCTCTAACAGATATTCCTCATTGCAGGCGCTGTTGTCTGCGTTGGCGGTTAGCGCGCTGAGTTCGCCAGAGCCAAATGGCCAGTACAACATTCCCCAGGTGGGCACAGGGCGCCGTTCCCAGTACTACGTTCTGCACGCGGACGGCACCTTCAAATACGGCTACGACACGGGCGAGGGCGCCTACGAGGCGGCTAAGCAGCACTCGCCCGGCCAGCAGCAGGGAGAGTTCGGATACGTAGACCCGGACGGCAACCACGTCAGGCTCGAGTACAGGGCTGACGAGGGTGGGTTCCGCCCCAGCGGAACACACATCCCCGTCGCCAGTCCCGAGTTTTACGCCGCCCACGCCGAGGCTCGCGCGCGCCCACCCTTCCACGACCCTCTCGCTCAGACCAACACCGACGCTTCCTACGGCTTCCAGTTCGCCGAGGACGGACTCTCCCGCAACGAGCAGAGTGACGCCGACGGGAACGTTCGCGGCTCCTACGCCTACACGGACGACGAGGGACGCACACGCTCCTACACCTACACTGCTGGCCGCGGTATCGGGTTCGTCGTCGAGGGCAGCGACCTTCCCCAGGCACCGCTCGCCCCCGGCGAAACTCCTGCCTCCACCAGGCTTTCCTCTGGCGCTGGTGCCGCCGCCGCAGCCGCCGCTGCAGCCTCCTTCCGCGGCGCGGGCTCCAGGACACCACAGACTCCCTTCACCCAGACCTTCCGCACCTCCCACACCGCTACCTCTGCTGGCCGCCCAGCCACTCGTTTCACCGGATCCGCCGCAGGGGGCGCTGCTGCCGGGGGCGCCGACGTCCGCAGGGGACCCGACGGCTCTTACTCCTTTTCTTTTGACGCCGGAGACCACGACCGTTCAGAGTCTGCTGACGCCAATCTCAACGTCGACGGACAGTTCTCCTTCGTTGCTGACGACGGCGTCAGGCGCCGCGTCGACTACCAGGCTGGCAGCGGCATCGGCTTCGTCGCCTCCGGGGATCACCTGCCGCAGCCTGTTCAGCCCCAGCATGGCGCCGGAGCAGCCGCCACCTCCTTCCGCAGGGGATCCTCCACCACCTTCCGATCCGGCACCGGCTCTGGCGCCGCCCCGCTCCGCCCCGCCTCCTCCACCTTCACCGGCTTCGGCGCCACTCGGTACGCAGGCGAGTTGGCCAACACCCGCAGCACTCTCAACCCCGACGGCAGCTACTCCTTCGCCTACGAGACGCCCACCCACTCTCGCGCCGAAACCGGGGACGCTAACATCAACGTGGACGGCAGATTCGACTTTGTGGCTCCCGACGACGGCCAGCGCCGCGCCATCAGGTACGAGGCTGGCGCAGACACAGGCTTCATCGCCGAGGGTGACCACATCCCTGTCGGCCCTCCGGTGCCCGGCGCCCCCAGCGGCCAGCCCACCGGAAGGATCGTTCCCGTGCAGGAGGTGCCCTTCATCGACCCTTTGGCTGACAGCAACGCTGACGCTTCCTACGATTTCGCCTTCGAGTCCGAGCAGTACTCCCGCTCCGAGACCGCCGACGCCGACGGCAACGTGCAGGGCACCTACACAGTGGTGGACGACGACGGCACGCGCCGCACCTACCGCTTCCGCGCCGGCGAGGGCGTCGGCTTCGAGACCGAGGAGGTGTCCACCTCCCGCGGCCCCCGGCCGTCTCGCCCCGGCGCTGGCGCTGTGACCTCCTTCAGGACAGCAGCAGGTGCCGCTGCTGGTGCTGGTGCCGGAGCTGGCGCTGGTGCCGGAGCTGGCGCTGGTGCCGGTGCTGGTGCTTCCTTCCGTTCTGGCGGCGCAACTTCTACCACCTTCGGCTCAGCAGCCACCAGGGGCGGCAGTGCCCGCGTCACGTCCCACGGCAGCCACAGGAGCGTCAGCACCTCCGACTACCAACTCAACCAGTACGAGGCTCCCAACGAGCGCGGCAAATACGGTTACGTCCTTACCTTCAACCGCTGATGAGCTGCGGCGGCGCTTGCCTGCTGGGGGCGGCGTGACGCGCCCTCACTCACCGCTTCCTCTGCCTGTACATATACATTCACCTTTCTTCCACACCACATCAACCTCACTTGTTTCCTAATACGTATGAAAAGGGACGAATATTTAATCAATCATGGGTAATGTAATAATGTTTCGTGCATAAGAAAATAAATAAAAATACTTGCAATTTAACTTTGTGTTTGCTTACAACATGCCATAAAAAAAATCACGATCTCTTTTCTGAATTTCACACCAGATTTACTCGTAAAACTATCTCCAGCAAGATATTACATAGTTGAGAAACGGTTCGTCGCCTAGTATATTTTTTCTCTGTATGCCTGCATGTGAGGCATGCGGCACTATGTCTATTGTTTGAGGCGACACACGGCGGCAGGAAGCTGACCCAGTCCATCAGACGCACGGCGGCCGGCGCCTTAGTTATGGCCATGCGAAGGACGTTTTGTTCTACATTGTTCTCGGACATTATCATAAAGCATAGTGGTATTTTTATCTCACTTTCAGCGTACTCTAAGACAATAAATAACCATTTTTATGTGAAACATTTCCTGCAATAGCAAACATCAAGCTTGTCCGACAGATAGGTCTTTGTAAGCTGTGTCTGCGGCATTTCGCTTCCATTCATGTGCTTTATTTGTTCGTAATACTTTGAAACTATATGGCTTAGAATGGCTTCTGATATGTATCATTTGTTGCTCTGGGACGATGACTGTGCCGGACAGAGACGGCAATTGGTCCCATAGGACTCGGCACTCGCTACCACCGCTCGCCGCTCCTTATCAGCTCGACGTTAATTCCTACCGTGTCACTTCTGGTGACGCCCAGAAACCTAACCAAGGGAGGTGATCCATTTCATCAGCTGTTTCTTCACCATGCAATAAAGTGTAAATAACACACTTGCGAATCCTAATACTTATTCTTTTCCTCCTCCCCCTTCTGCTTCTGATCATGTTCGTTCTCATACTTCTGCTCTTGTATTTGCTCTTACTCATGCCTATTTTCCTTTCCTCCCCTTCCTTTGAATCTTCCTTTTCCTTCTCCTCTTCCTTCCTTTTCTAATCCTAATACCAATCCTTCTCTTCCACCTACTTCTGCTCCTGCTTGTACTCATATTTATTCTCTTGTACTACTTCCTCTTACTCATGCCTATTTTCCTCCTTTTCCTCCTCCTTTTCCTTTTCCTTTTCCAACTCCTTTTCCTCTTGTCTCTTCTACCTTTGACCATTCTTCGTGGTTATAAAGAAAAAAGAAGCTACTTTAAGAAAAGCAAACACACACTCGTTGCTCTTTTATGATTCAAGATCTGGCCTATAGACTTAAACGGGGATCAAATCCAAACTTTGTATTCATATGGAAGAAAAGACAAAATATAATGAGTGACGCGCGTGTGTGTGTGTGTGTGTGTGTGTGTGTGTGTGTGTGTGTGTTCTTTTTTGCAGTAGCCTATTCAGGTGATTTATTTTTCCAGCGGTGAGATAGTATTGAGACTGAGTGTGGGGAGTGCATTGGGCGGTGGGGGGGTGGGGTGGGGGGGTTGGGGTGGGTGGAGAGAATGAGATGACTATTATTCTTTTTATAGTGGCTACAGGTGCGTCGGTTGTTTGTGTTTTGTTTAGCGCCTCTTAAAAGCTGCTCAGTGTGCTCTCTTCGGGCGACAAATTTTATTCATGTACTATAACGATTTTAAACATATTCATGAGCTGCGTAAAAAAAATATCATGGGCAAAAAAGGAGGAGGAGGAGGAGGAGGAGGAGGAGGAGTAGGAGGAGGAAGTGGGAGAAGAGGAGAAGGAGGATGAGGAAGTGGAAGAGGAGAAGGAGGAGGAGGAAGAGGAAGAGGAGGAGGAGAAATGGGAAGAGGAGAAGGAGAATGAGGAAGTGGAAGAGGAGGTGGGGAAGGAGGATGAGGAAGTGGAAGAGGAGGAGGAGAAAAAGGATGAGGAAAGGAGGATGAGGAAGTGGAAGCGGAGGAGAAAGAGGATGAGGAGAAGGAGGATGAGTAAGTGGAAGAGGAGGAGAAGGAGGATGAGGAAGTGGAAGAGGAGGAGAAGGAGGATGAGGAAGTGGGAGAAGAGGAGAAGGAGGATGAGGAAGTGGAAGAGGAGGAGGAGAAGGAGGATGAGGAAGAGGAAGAGGAGGAGGAGAAATGGGAAGAGGAGAAGGAGAATGAGGAAGTGGAAGAGGAGGTGGGGAAGGAGGATGAGGAAGTGGAAGAGGAGGAGGAGAAAAAGGATGAGGAAAGGAGGATGAGGAAGTGGAAGAGGAGGAGAAAGAGGATGAGGAGAAGGAGGATGAGTAAGTGGAAGAGGAGGAGAAGGAGGATGAGGAAGTGGAAGAGGAGGAGAAGGAGGATGAGGAAGTGGGAAAAGAGGAGAAGGAGGATGAGGAAGTGGAAGAGGAGGATGAGAAGGAGGATGAGGAAGAGGAGGAGGAGAAAGAGGATGAGGAGAAGGAGAATGAGGAAGTGGAAGAGGAGGTGGGGAAGGAGGATGAGGAAGTGGAAGAGGAGGAGGAGAAAAAGGATGAGGAAAGGAGGATGTGGAAGTGGAAGAGGAGTAGAAAGAGGATGAGGAGAAGGAGGATGAGTAAGAGGAAGAGGAGGAGAAGGAGGATGAGGAAGTGGAAGAGGAGGAGAAGGAGGATGAGGGAGTGGAAGAGGAGGAGAAGTAGGATGAGGAAGTGGAAGAGAAGGAGGAGAAGGAGGATGAGGAAGTGAAAGAAGAGGAGAAGACGGAGGATGAGGAAGTGTAAGAGGAGGAGGAGGAGGAGGAGGAGGAGGAGGAGAAGGATGATGATGAGGATGATGATGATGATGAGGAGGAGGAGGAAATACAAGAGAAGGAGAAGGAGGATGAGGAAGTGGATTATGAAAAAGGATGAGAAGGAGGATGAGGAAGGAGGATGAGGAAGGAGGATGAGGAAGAAGAGGAGCTGAAGAAGAGTAGCAAAATAGAAGGTGAAGAATGATAAGGAAGTAGAAGAGGAGGAGGAAAAGAAGGATGAGGAAGTGGAAGAGGGAGAGGAGGAGGATGAAGAAGAGGAAAAAGGAGTAAGAGCAGCAGAAGCAGGAGAAGGTGGAGCAGCAAAAGGAGTGGATCAAAGAGCAGTACCTTCTCCGCTAACCCACTGTCTCTTCTTTCTTTATCCCTGATTAAAAAGAAAGGAGAAGGATCAGCAGCCACAACAATCTCCCACCAAAGACGAGTAAAGGACCAGGAAGTGACAAGCGGCACTCCCAAATTCCGAGTATATTAGATTTTTTTTTACTTTTACAAACACGCCAGAAAAAAAAAACATTAAACTCTCCTAAAGAGCACTCGACACCTCCATCCTACAATGCTTGAATTTCTAAGATCACGCACATGGATATACCACATGGATATGCATAAAAACAAATAATAAGAAAATAAGATCTATCAGGCGAAGGCAAAAAAATCAAAGAAAATTGTAAAGCATAACAACTCATTTTCAACGATGAAGATCATATAACATGACAGATTCATTGCTTCTTATGAAACACACACACACACACACACACACACACACACACACGTACACAGGCACACGTCAACCCACATAACGGGCTGCTCAGGACATTGTTTTAGCTGCTTCTCTGTTAACTCGGTAACGCGGCGCCTCCCTCCCCTTCCTGCCCGTAGCCCGGACACGTTCATTGGGGGAAAGGAGACCGATTCACCTTGAAAGTAAATAACATTGTTTTTTGCCTTAATTCGCTCCTTCTTTGTGCGACAGCGTGGATGGCACTGTTTCCTTTTTTTTGACCGCCAGCGCAATTTCACTATTATATATATATATATATATATATATATATATATATATATATATATATATATATATATATATATATATATATATATATTCCTGTAAAAAAAACATGAAGAAAATATGTATAAATAACATTCAAAGGGTAAACAATCCGAATATTACATGACACTGATACTCTACTCAAACTATTACCACAAAAAAGTATCAGTCAAAAGCTAAACAATAATAAATAGCTTGCTCACTTTTGAGTAATGTATTGGGGTTAATGCAAGACGTTATTTTATTCTGCTTTGCAATTTAGAATGTTTTAATAATGTAATGCGTGTATTAGTAAAACATGCCAGGACTCTTGTCACGAGGATGTGTGGGGAGCAGGGGAAGTAAGGAGGAAAGTTATGGGGGACCCGTGAGGGAGAGAGCGGGTGAAGGCAGGCGAGGAGGATCTGGATCAGCGCATAGCGGGTCGGATTGCAAGGACATGGTCGGGTGTGGGGTATATAAGAGGCTGACGGCGTTCTGATTCCTCACACCGCGGCCACCTGCCCAGCCCACCTCAACATGGCTCGATGGACTAGCTTGGTAAACACTCAGCTTTTTCACAGTTTATTCCACTATCATTTCAATACCATAAACACCTCAAACTCCAGCACACTCCTCAATTCAGATGTGTTCCCAGTTATCCTGTTATATAACTCACCACTCCCATGCAAAAACGCTCAACCTCTCACCATGAGGCTAATCATACAAAGCTCTTTTCACAGCTTATTCCTCCTTGCAGGCGCTGTTGTCTGCGTTGGCGGTTAGCGCGCTGAGTTCGCCAGAGCCAAATGGCCAATACAACATTCCCCAGGTGGGCACAGGGCGCCGCTCCCAGTACTACGTTTTGCACGCGGACGGCACTTTCAAATACGGCTACGACACGGGCGAGGGCGCCTACGAGGCGGCCAAGCAGCACTCGCCCGGCCAGCAGCAGGGAGAGTTCGGATACGTAGACCCGGACGGCAACCACGTCAGGCTCGAGTACAGGGCTGACGAGGGTGGGTTCCGCCCCAGCGGAACACACATCCCCGTCGCCAGTCCCGAGTTTTACGCCGCCCACGCCGAGGCTCGCGCGCGCCCACCCTTCCACGACCCTCTCGCTCAGACCAACACCGACGCTTCCTACGGCTTCCAGTTCGCCGAGGACGGACTCTCCCGCAACGAGCAGAGTGACGCCGACGGGAACGTTCGCGGTTCCTACGCCTACACGGACGACGAGGGACGCACCCGCTCCTACACCTACACTGCTGGCCGCGGTATCGGGTTCGTCGTCGAGGGCAGCGACCTTCCCCAGGCGCCACTCGCCCCTGGCGAAACTCCTGCCTCCACCAGGCTCTCCTCTGGCGCTGGTGCCGCCGCCGCAGCCGCCGCCGCCGCTGCCGCCACCTTCCGCGGCGCGGGCTCCAGGACACCACAGACTCCCTTCACCCAGACCTTCCGCACCTCCCACACCGCTACCTCTGCTGGCCGCCCAGCCACTCGTTTCACCGGATTCGCCGCAGGGGGCGCTGCTGCCGGGGGCGCCGACGTCCGCAGGGGACCCGACGGCTCTTACTCCTTTTCTTTTGACGCCGGAGACCACGACCGCTCAGAGTCTGCTGACGCCAATCTCAACGTCGACGGACAGTTCTCCTTCGTTGCTGACGACGGCGTCAGGCGCCGCGTCGACTACCAGGCTGGCAGCGGCATCGGCTTTGTCGCCTCCGGGGATCACCTGCCGCAGCCTGTTCAGCCCCAGCATGGCGCCGGAGCAGCCGCCACCTCCTTCCGCAGGGGATCCTCCACCACCTTCCGATCCGGCACCGGCTCTGGCGCCGCCCCGCTCCGCCCCGCCTCCTCCACCTTCACCGGCTTCGGCGCCACTCGGTACGCAGGCGAGTTGGCCAACACCCGCAGCACTCTCAACCCCGACGGCAGCTACTCCTTCGCCTACGAGACGCCCACCCACTCTCGAGCCGAAACCGGGGACGCTAACATCAACGTGGACGGCAGGTTCGACTTTGTGGCTCCCGACGACGGCCAGCGCCGCGCCATCAGGTACGAGGCTGGCGCAGACACAGGCTTTATTGCCGAGGGTGACCACATTCCTGTCGGCCCTCCGGTGCCCGGTGCCCCCAGCGGCCAGCCCACCGGAAGGATCGTTCCCGTGCAGGAGGTGCCCTTCATCGACCCTTTGGCTGACAGCAACGCTGACGCTTCCTACGATTTCGCCTTCGAGTCCGAGCAGTACTCCCGCTCCGAGACCGCCGACGCCGACGGCAACGTGCAGGGCACCTACACAGTGGTGGACGACGACGGCACGCGTCGCACCTACCGCTTCCGCGCCGGCGAGGGCGTCGGCTTCGAGACCGAGGAGGTGTCCACCTCCCGCGGCCCCCGGCCGTCTCGCCCCGGCGCTGGCGCTGTGACCTCCTTCAGGACAGCAGCAGGTGCCGCTGCTGCTACTGGTGCCGGAGCTGGCGCTGGTGCCGGAGCTGGCGCTGGTGCCGGTGCTGGTGCTTCCTTCCGTTCTGGCGGCGCCACCTTCGGATCGGCCGCCACCAGGGGCGGCGCAACTTCCACCACCTTCGGCTCAGCAGCCACCAGGGGCGGCAGTGCCCGCGTCACGTCCCACGGCAGTCACAGGAGCGTCAGCACCTCCGACTACCAACTCAACCAGTACGAGGCTCCCAACGAGCGCGGCAAATACGGTTACGTCCTTACCTTCAATCGCTGATGAGCAGCGGCTGCGCTTGCCTGCTGGGGGCGCCGCGGCGTGCCTCCACTCACCGCTTCCTTTGCCTGTACATATACATTCACCTTCTTTCCACACCACATCAACCTCACTTGTTTCTTAACCTAATATATTATGCAATACTGGTCGATTGTTTGACCGAATATAAATCGTTCTTTAGGATTACGTGCAGGAAAAATGAAATAAAGATGATGTGCAGACTGAGGCATTGTATTATTTTAGCATGATTAAAGTCGGAACCGAAAGTCGAAATATATTATCTCGGTGCGTGCGACGTTTACATTTATTTTGAACGACGGCCCATATCAGTACCACCAAACATAACTGCCAGATACCTTTTTAGGTTGTCTTCATTGAAAATTCAATTTTCCGTATTCTTGTCAGCATCACCTTCATTCTAGCTTAAATATATCTGTGCACCGCTACTACCTCCAAAGCGGGTACCACTCTTAAAAATTACAACTGATGACCAAAACCCTTATTTCGCCTTCATCAAAATCGTCATGACCATTATTAGCATCGTCAAGTTAAAATAATGTATTATTCTGTAGCATTGAGAAGCGCTTAATGAAAACAAATTTTGACAAGTCCAACTGATAGAATAAACCAATCATACGTGTCTGCTTGCCTATAGAACAACTCAGGGAAAAAATGTAACGATGCAGTTTGAAACAAGTTTACATATACACCTGAACTCTAAATGTCCACAAATACATAATCCACCCGTGGAAATCTGCTTATTGGTGTCTAATCTATCTGAAACCCTCTACACATCCTTTATCAATCAGTCTCCTTCCCTCGATTATGTTCTACTTTATTTCATCATCTAGCAACGAAGAAACGCCTCGACGATTCTAACAAATCTTTAAATCAGTTGAATCAGTCCTCAGAATCTACTCCCTTTCGTTTTCTGTTCAAAGCGGCGCCTCCATCAGAGAAAACCATTCCATTTTTGAGTGTAAGGGGGACACGCTCCTTCTTCTTGGCGAGCAAATTGCACCTGGATCACGCACAGTTAAAGTTTTCAGAATACTGGAGCCAATGAATGCAGGTAAGGGATGAGGAGGGAGGGGGGGGGTATTGTGCTGGGGTCTTACGACGCTGATGTGAAGGAAAGGGAGGAAAGGGGAGGTGAGGGAGGAAAGGCGATTAAGGCGAGGAGAGGGAGGAAAGAAGAGAGGGAGGCAATACTGTGTGTGTGTGTGTGTGTGTGTGTGTGTGTTGTTCCATCGATCATCCAGGGCTGTACGATGAATACGGTGAGGGCATCTTGAATTAGCTATTCATTATTTACTCTCTCTCTCTCTCTCTCTCTCTCTCTCTCTCTCTCTCTCTCTCTCTCTCTCTCTCTCTCGTGCCCTCCACCCTCCCCGCCGGTCTCTTTGATGTCCTCTCACCTTTGTGTGGGCAGAACTCTTCTACAGGCGGGGGCTTTCAGGTGCCGGCGAGCACGTGCCTCCTCCTCCTCCTCCTCCTCCTCCTCGGTCTCTACTTCCTCCTCCAGCCCCTGGGGTCCAAGCGGCGTCCTCACCTTTTCTCAAGTTTTTACCTCCCTCTCTCGCTCCTCCTCTCTCCTCTCTAACTCGCTCTCCTCCCCCAAGCCAGAAACCCTCCAGGCTGCATTCTGTGGAGGTTAATTATTATTTTTTTCTTTTATGTTTTGCCTTTGTTCTCTCTCTCTCTCTCTCTCTCTCTCTCTCTCTCTCTCTCTCTCTCTCTCTCTCTCTCTCTCTCTCTCTCTCTCTCTCTCTCTCTCTCTCTCTCTCTCTCTCTCTCATTAGACTGGTTCTCTAAAACTTTCCATATGGAGTACAAAAGTAATAAGCATGTGTGTATAAACATGTACGCATACGAAAATGTACACGAGTATGCATGTACTCTATGTATGCATAAATAAACAGACGGGCGCGCACGCGTGTGTATGTATGTATGTATGTATTCATCGATGCTGATTTGTGAATGTATTCACGGATAAATAAAATTTCCGATAATCTCTCATTTATTTATCTACTTATTTTTACTATGTATTTGTTCAATTATAAATTTATGAATTTATCAATTAATTTATTTTTTTGTGAGTTTTTGTACGTGTGTGTGTGTGTGTGTGTGTGCGTGTGTGTGTGTGTGTGTGTGTGTGTGTGTGTGTGTGTGTGTGTGTGTGTGTGTGTGTGTGTGTGTGTGTGTGTGTGTGTGTGTGTGTGCACGTACTTGAAGCAGAGAAGGAAGTAAGAAGAAGGTAAAGAGGAGACCGGAAGGGAGAGGTGGGGGTTGAGAGGGTCTCGTGTGGGGAGGGAGAGCAGCTTGGGGAGATGATAGGAGGAAGGAGAGACGTGGGGAGGCAAGATGATGGGAGGAGAAGGGTGGGGGTGGGGTGGGTGGCTCGTTCCACAAAACAGCTCCAAAGATCAAAGTGAGGCCCTTCAGTCAGCCCCCACACTCCAACGCCCCACACCCACCTCACCCCCACTCAACTTTCCTTCCCCACCAGACATTCCCCCAACCAACACCTTTCCAGTCCTTCCCCCACACCACACAACCATCGCAATACGACACCACGCAACCGGTACCCCACTCATCGCCTTTTCCCATCCCCTACACAAATCTCCCCCGCCTTTAACTCTCCTTCCCCTTACAACCTCCCCCTCCCCCTTTTTGCACGGAGGGAGTGAGGAATATGAGGGAGAGGAGGGGCAGGAGGGACGAAAAGAGGGATGCGGAGTGGGATAAGAGGGAGAAAAGTAAGGTAAAAGTAAGGGATTAGAAGAGTAGTGCGAAAACTTGAAGCAATGAATGAAAATTAACTTGTTACTTTTCCAGTGAGACAATCACAAGGATTCTTAAAGGTCGTATTAGCATCTTTTAACAGTTATGTGGCTAGTTTAATTTTTTAACAGCAGTTTTGGGGACGGAGCTAGCTAGAAGAGTTCGATTTTCACAATTTATACATAATACAATCTTAAGTCGTAAAAAAGCGACGTAAAAACAACAAAACCAATTCACAACGCCTTGAAAAATGGGTAAAAAAAGACAAATCAGCCGAACTATTGTTGACGAAGAAAAATATGACGTTTGAAAAATCCAGTGAATATAGACAAAACTAACGGCGTTGAATGTAGCCTCGGTTCATACATACACACCACCCATACAGACAGACATACAACCAAACAGGAAGGCTAACCGACAAAAGAAAAAGTAAACAGACCGACAGTTGAACAAATGAATGATGAAGAAACTAGACAATACAGAAAAACAGACAGATAGACGTATTAGATTTAGCAGGTGGAAAGATCTGAAGTACCATACAGACACATCGACCCCCAAAAAGAAAGGAAGAAAATGGACTGACAACCGAGCATTTAAAAAAAAAACTCTACGGAAGAAACACATAAAAGAACACAACACAATGCCAAGGCGCGCAACACAACACGCTTTACAACACACTTCCTCACCACCTCCTCGACTTTCATGGCCGACCACTGGTGTGTTGCGGCAGCTTCTCTTGATACCCCTTTGAGTCGAGGAGGAGGAGGAGGAGGAGGAGGAGGAGGAATAAGGAGAAAGAAGAAATTGAAAAAGAAAGGAAAAGGAAAGATGAAAACGAGGAGTAAAAGAAGAAGGAGGAGAAAGACAGCGAAAAAGGTGAGGACGAGGACGAGAACAAGGACGAAGACGACGAAGACGATGAGGCAAAGGAGGCTGAAACACACATCATTAAAGAGAAAGCGAGAGAAAAAGAAAGAAGTACGAGAATATGATAAGAGAAGAAGGATGCCAATGACGATGTGGGTAGGGAGAGGGAGGAAGGTGGAAGGAGCAGAAGGAAGGTGGTGATGGGGGGTGGGAGTGGAAGGCGTGTGTGCTTCATAGGTAATAGTGGTAATTAAGCTTTCTCTTGCCACCTAATGACCACTGAACACCTGAGAAACTTGCAGACTACTTGAGGTGATAAGGAGAGGACTGGGGAAAGGGGGAGAAAAGTGAGAGGGAGGGGTAGAAGGAGAGGAACGAGAGATGACGGAAAGAAAGGACAGTGGTGGAGTGTAAGGGAAAGAAGGGAGAGCAGGAAAGGAGAAAGAGAGGAAGGAAGGAAGGGACAGAAAATGAGTGCAGGGGAAAAGGAAGAAAAGGAAGGGGAGGGGTGAAAAGGAGAGAGGGAGGAGGAGAGGAGTGTGAGAGGGCCGAAGGAGAGGACAGAAATTGAAGTGTAGGGGAAAAGGAAGAGAAGGAAGGGGAGGGGTGAAAGATATAAGGAGAAAGAGAAAGAAGGGACAGAAGTTGAGTGATGGGGAAAAAAGGGGGAGAGGCAGGGGTGAGAGGGAGGGTCAGAGGGAGAGGGAGAGAGGAGGAAAGTAAAGGAAGGTAGTTGAGTGAAGAGGAAAGAAGGCAGAGAAAGAGGGAAGCATGAAAGTATAAAAAGAAAAGAATGAGAGATGTATGGAGAGAGAGAGAGAGAGAGAGAGAGAGAGAGAGAGAGAGAGAGAGAGAGAGAGAGAGAGAGAGAGAGAGAGAGAGAGAGAGAGAGAGAGAGAGAGAGAGAGAGAGAGAGAGAGAGAGAGAGAGAGAGAGAGAGAGAGAGAGAGAGAGAGAGAGAATAAAAAGACGAGGGAATTAACAGCATTTGAGATAGATAAAAACATACAGTGGAGTGAAGAACAGATGGGATAAAAGGAGTGGGAAGGAAAGAGAGAGAGAGGAGAATGAGAAATGGTGAGGGAAAAAAACTGATGCAAGGAGACAAAATAAACTGGAGTCTTGTGCAACCCCATAAAAATAAAACAATAAAACAGTGATTCTTAGAACTCATCACAAACCCGGTCAATGTCAATGAACAGAATGGGGTTAGTGTGTCTACTTGCAGGAATAATAAACGAGAGAAGACAATGAAAAAAACATCTCGTCCATACCGCTGGGGATCGAGTCTCGCCCACCTGTCTCGAGTAAAGGTGTTGTTCACAGGCTCTCCGTCACTGAAGGCTGGAACACACACACCAATCCCAATATTTCCTTCCTCGACCATTCAGTGATGAGGATAATCAGGTTCGATATGACTTCTTTGTCGATTAAAATTAATTAGTGAATATCT
Source organism: Eriocheir sinensis (assembly GCF_024679095.1). Taxonomy (NCBI): domain Eukaryota; kingdom Metazoa; phylum Arthropoda; class Malacostraca; order Decapoda; family Varunidae; genus Eriocheir; species Eriocheir sinensis. The sequence continues at coordinate 12,735,807 of NC_066529.1, forward strand.
CATCTGGTACTTTTGTTGCTACTCGTTATTGTTGTTGTTGTTGTTGTTGTTGTTGTTGTCATTATTACTATTATTATTTTCATTATTATTATAATTATTATTATTATTATCATTAATATTATTATTATTATTTCATTAATATAATAGTAATAATAATAATAATAATAATAATAATAATAATAATAATAATAATATATAATAGTTATGTAGTAGTAGTAGTAATAGTAGCAGTATCATTATTTTTCTTAGCATCATCAAAATTACTATTATTATTCTTTCTTTGTTGTTGTTGTTGTGCCTTGCTGCATCAAAGGGATTGTTCAAGCCACTCAAACTTTAACAACGCCCCCCCCACAAAAAAACTCTCCTCCTCCTCCTCCTCTTCTCCTTTTTTTTCACTTTTCTTAAATATTTTTCATCATTTTCTCATCAGTAGTCACATTTGTTTCTTTTTTATTTTTTGTTTATTTTATTTACGTCGTACCTCTTCGGTGACATTCGTCCTCTTTTTTTAACATAAATCCTACAATAGGCATCTTTTATTTCCATTCGAGTGTTTTTTTAATATATCATAGTTTATCATTATTGTATGATTTTTAATTTTTTGTCAATAATTAGATATTTATCTATACAAGTAGTAACTTTAAGAAATGGAGAGAAATATATATATATATATATATATATATATATATATATATATATATATATATATATATATATATATATATATAGAGAGATAGAGAGAGAGAGAGAGAGAGAGAGAGAGAGAGAGAGAGAGAGAGAGAGAGAGAGAGAGAGAGAGAGATAATCCTTTGATAATAAGGCCTTAGTGTCTGTGTCTATTGTCGTGTCCTTTCTAATCCTCCCTCCCGCCTATTTTTTATAATTCTACTTATTTTCAGCCAAGGCAGCCGGGAGAAAAAATGCTAAGATGAGAAGAGGAGGAGGAGGAGGAGGAGGAGGAGGAGGAGAAGGAGGAGGAGGAGGAGGTGGAGGAGGAGGATTGGGAGGAGGAGGAGGAGGAGGAAGAGGAGAAGGAAGAAGAGGAAGAACAAATGGGGACATATACTAAGAAAAGAGAAGGAGGAAGAGCAGGAGAAGGAGGAGGCAACGGAAGAGGTAGAGGTGGAGGCAAAGGTAGAATCTTAAAGTAGAAGAGGGCGAGAAGGAAGAGGAGGAGGAGGAGGAGGGGGAGGAGGAGGAGGAGGCGAAGAAGGAAATAGAGGAAGAAGAGAAGGCTAAGAAGACGGAGGAGAATGAAGAAACAACAAGGAACAGAGAAGAACTAAGAGGAGGAGGAGCTGCATGGAGGAGGAGGAAGAAGAGTTAGCAAAGAAGGAGGAAGAAAGAGAGGGAGGGGAGGGAACGTTAATAACTAAAGGAGAAGAGAGACGAAAGACCGAGGGAGTGAGACGAGAGAGAGAGCAGACGAGAAAGCGCAGAGGAGACGAGAGAAAGAAGAAAAGAAAAAAAACTTAACAGGCTCTTGGTGTTCTTTGATGTGACAGACAATAGGATCTCGGGGCGAAGGAGGGACGAGGGAAAACATGAGACAGAATAGTCCCAGGGAATTAGCGTTGGCTCCTGGCGGCTCTCAGGTGAAGAAAGGGAGAGGCTGGGTGACTTTACCTTTACCTGGGCGAGAGCAAGAGAGCGAGCGAGGGAAAGGAGAGGGAAATGAGAGAGAGGGGAGAGGGAAAGGCGATGGAAAGAAGAGGAATGTAAAGTAGAAGCGAGGGAAAGAAGAGGGAAAGAAAGGGAAAGCGAAGGAAAGGAGAAGGAAGAAAGCGAGATAGAGAGAGAAAGGGGAAGGAAATAAGTGGGAAGGAAGGGAAAGGAAAAAGAAAGGAGAGGGGGAAGTGAGGTAGAAACGAGGGAAAGGAGAGGGGAAGAAGGAGGAAGTAAGATAGGAAATCGGAGAAGCAGAGGGAAAGAAAGGGAAGAGTAAGGTATGAAAGAGGAAAAGGAAAGATAAAGAAGGGGGACAAAAAAAAATAGGAGAGAAAGGAGGGAGAAGTAGGAGAGAGAAAAAGGAGGAAAAAGTAAAAGGGGAAGAGAGGCTTTAAGGGAGAAAAAGGGAAACTGGGCTAGGGAGGAAAATAAGGAAAGAGGAATCAAGGAGAGAACATGAGGGAAAGAACAAGAAGGAACAAGAAAAATGAGAAGCTATGGAAACGAGATAAGGATAGAGATAGATAGATAGATAGATAGATAGAGACAGACAGACAGAAGAGCACGTAGAAGAGAAGAGAAGAACGGTTGGAGGGGAGAGAGGTTCAACTGAGTGATTGATTGATTGATTATTAGGGCGGTCTGTCATGGCGCCGCAACTTCGGGGTCATTTGGCACCGAATCTAATACAAATGAATTATCTTATAAAACTATATAAGCTTAGAATTAAAAACGTGATAAAACCAACACTGAAGGAAGGAGAGATGCACAGAGAAAGGCGAGTGAAAAGGAGGAGAGCAGCAGCAAGGGAGGAGAAAGTCGGAAGGGAACTGAAACAAAAAGAATTGGGAAAGATGAAAAAGAAGCTTTCTCTTTCACGCCTTTCTCTTTGTTCTCCTTTTTACTTTTTTTTTCTTCTTCTTTGGTGATGAGACATAAGGAATAATAACAAGGAAGTGATCGAAATATATATAAAGAACGACATATACAAGGAAAAAATAGTTAGACATAAATATTAAGAACAAAATATTTAGAGATCAAAATGAGTGATCTAAATATAAAGAATAAAAGTAGGACATCAAAAATAGTCACCAAAATAGGAAGGAGAAATAGTGAGTTAAACCTACAGACCAACAGCATTCAGGACTCAAGGCCATTAGTGAGCCATATTCGTAAACATTTCGGCGCCCACGTACACGTATATGACAAGGCTTTCGTAGGAGTCGTGGGCATTTCCAAGGGTACTTTTATGACCCTGGTGGCAGTCTGACGAAGCCTCTGCCCCATGAACGTGAAAAGACCCCCAGAGAAAGCGTTTAATCTATTCTTTAGCCTTTCGAAATAATTGATGTGAGAGTCGGAATACGGAGCACGGTGAGCCCAACAATGGTCGTGCCGCAGTGCCTGTCGTCCACAGCCCAACGCAGCACATGACGAAACCTTTGACAAACTTTCTTCGTTCCTCCGCGCCTCATGATTTCTCTGAGCCAATTAAACTTCGCCGAATTCTCTGATCTCGCCTCCTCATTAAAATTCTGAGTATGCCTCGCCTCCCGCGCCTTTCATCTCGGCCCCTCGACCCTCTGAAGTACCCCCGACTGTCCAGCCTCTGTTGTTGTCTTGTTGAGTTACTTATACATGTTATTCATCGTGTCCACTTCACATTAAACACACACACACACACAAAAAAAAAATTAATAATACAAGTGTTCGCGGTCAGTCTGCCTCTCCCCCTTAGTCTTTCATCTCTGCCTCACGCTCCCCAACCACTCCTCCCTCCGCAATCAGAATATTGCTCGTCATCCCTTATTGCCAAGTTGACTAATTAATATATGCCCTTGATCCCACACATATTTATTGAAATACTCCACCAAAACCAAGAATGCTAATCATAAAGGACAACCTGCCAACCTCCCCTCAGACAAAAGAATGGATACATTATTAAAATCAATTTCAGGAACAGATATGGAAGAAGCCGAAAAAGAATCATCTATAGTCTGTTTAGTTTAATATATTTCTTTCTTCACTCTTGCCTCTGTCCGTTCCTCGAGTGTTCCTATTATTTCAGGTGTATGAACCACTTTGCCTTTATCACTCACTCCCCTCTCCTCCCTTCGTCACTCCCCTCTTCTCCCCTTGAAAATCAATCCCCTTTCTTTCTGCTCCGCCCCTTCTTTCTTTCACCATATCTAAACACTGGTCATGCTAACAACCCCATAAGGGTTTGTCAGCATTGCTTAGAAAAAAAAGGTAAAGATGATGATGATGAGGAGGAGGGTAGTAGTGGTCTCGCTTCATCTTCCTTAACAAACACAGCACTACAGGAAGAGTTCACGCCCTCTTCCTTTCTTTTTCATCTTGCCTTCCATCATCTCCCTTTCTCTGCAACCCCTTCATATCCTCCGCCTTTTCATCTTTTCTTCCACCTACTTAAAAACATATTTTTTTTTACTTTCCTCGCCGGCTTCATTCTTCCTTTTCAACCGCGACTATTCTTTTACCTTCTACCGTGCTGTGTCAGAAAACGAGATGCTGTGCCACTAACTACATGCCGTGGTGATGAGTAAAGACAGCACCAACAGATGATTTGACCAAAAGCTGGATGTGTTGGTGCTGTGGTGAGTGACTTGTTGTTACGGTGAAAGAATTGTGTTGTACTGTGGTGCGGTAGTAGTGGCATGCTGTGGTGCGGTAGTCGTTGTATTATGCTGTGCTGTGGTAGTCGTCGTGCTGTGCTATGCCGTGGTAATTACTGTGCTCTGTTGTGGAAGTCATCATGCTGTATCTACTGTCACGGTAATCGTCGCGTTGTGCTGTGCTGTATTGTGTTAGTCGTCGTGCTATACTGTGCAGTGCTGTGGCAGTCACTGTGCTATGCTGTGCTGTGTTAGTCGAGCCGCTTTTCAGAGAGGCTTGGGGGCACTTCCTGCTCACCGTCAGCACAGAGCTCATTAAGGTTGACTGTTGGAAAAGTGGAGGGAGGTGAGGCGGGTGGATGAGGGAGGAAGGCACAGGAGGAGAAAGAGCAGGAGGAGGAGGAAGAAGTGGAGGTCGAGGAGGAGGAGGGGGTAAAGGGGAACAGGGACCCTCCACTTGAAACAAAAGCGTGACATCAAAGCGCGGCGTGTGTGTGTTTCTTTCATCTGGGTAATTAGGACAGTGGAGCCCCTGGCCAGAACGGTTCATAATGTTTCAGACAGACTTCAAGCACTCCCCCGTGATTGCCGCCGATTGTCGTCTTCCTCCCACGGACCGCCGGGGGCACCTCCCTAGGACGCCCGACCCCTTCCCCTTCACCCTCTTCCGCGCCGCACCGCCACCGACCCTCCTCTTCGGCCTTTGAGGATCCCGCGACGCCGCCGGTGAGAGCGTGAAGGAGCGTGGCCGTGCGGCGTCAGGCTCAGATTCCAGCCAAAATAAGCCACTTTCTCGAGGGCATGCATGGTGGTAGCAAGGCTCTCCGTGCTTTGGAAATCTAGGCATGGTTAAAGGCGCGTTTATGTATGCATGCACGTATGTATGTATGTATGTATGTACGTAGGTATGAATGTATAAGTATGTATGTAGTCTGGTAGGCAGATGGGTGGGTATACTTGTACCTACCAATGCATTATGTGCTAAAACCAATTCCCCAGAAATACATAGGAACTAAGTGTATGAGGCAGAAAAATATACAATGTCCGTAAACCATTACAGCAACGTAGCCGACCCCCTCTTTTCCATCTCCTTCGTTTCTCCTCTGCTTCGCCTCCCTTCCCAAACACCGAGCGTCCCGTCTGGTCCCGTCCCATCCCCACCCCTTCCGTCCTCTTCCGTCCCGTCCCGTCTCGACCCGTCCCCACTCCTCCCGTCCCCTTCCGTCCCGACCCGTCCCCACCCCTTCCGACCCCTTACGTCCCGTCCCGTCCCGTCTCATTCCCTCCCGCGGGCCCCAACGATGCCGCTGATTCATGCCCATGACATCAAGGAGGCAAATTATGGTTACGCATTCAAAGCACGTGACAATGTTTAAGTACACACACACACACACACACACACACACACACACACACACACACTCATTATCTATCCTCCTAAGGGTAATGTTTACAAGCTAAATAAGAGAGAGAGAGAGAGAGAGAGAGAGAGAGAGAGAGAGAGAGAGAGAGAGAGAGAGAGAGAGAGAGAGAGAGAGAGAGTAAATAAGAAAAACAATGTAACACACACACACACACACACACACACACACACACACACACACACACACACACACAACCCCACCTCCCCACCTCACCCTCCCCAACACGCATCCACCAAGCCAAGACGAAGCGAAAGAACGAAAGAACCTAAAAAATCTAGGACCAATATCTATCTTAAAACACGGCGGGGTCCAGGAGGTGACTGGTGGCACTCGGGGACATCTGTTGGCTGGCGGACTGGGTGACTGGCTGGCCCTTCCCTTTCCTTCCCTTCCCTTCTCTTTCCTTCCTTCCTCTCCGTCGGTCCAAAGGGGGAGAAAAAGGGGGGAGAGTTAAGTGGGCGATGATCGTGTCAGAGCCGCCAGCAGGAGTCAAAGATGGCGAGCCTTGATATCAGAGAGGGAGGGAGGAGAGAGAGAGAGAGAAGGAGAAAGAGAGGAAAAAAAATAAAGGAGGATTTCGTTTGATGTTCAGTGGATCGTGAGTGTGGTGGGGGAGGAGGAGGAGGAGGAGGAGGAGGAGGAGGAGAGTAGTGGTGGTAGTGGAGATGACAGGGGTGGGAGAGTAAAGGGGTGTAAGGGGAAGTGGGGGGAAGTGGGGGGAAGAGAACCCTTGGGCTGGCTTTGTGCGGCCTTGTTCTCTCCCTCCCCCTTCCCCCCTTTTCCTCTCTTCTCTCCAGCTTCCTTCCCATCTCCTCCTCCTCCTCCCTCGCCTCCTCCTCCTCTTCTTCTGTCTCCTCATTTTCATTCTTTTCATCTTTTATCTTAATACTTTTTTATTCCTTCCATATTTGATGTTTTGTCTTGGCTTTCTTTTCTTTTCTTTCATCTCATCTTCAGTAGCTTGGCATCCTTCATCTTTTTAAATACCCAAAGACATTTTATTTTTAACACAAGACTCATCGTCGTCATCATCATCTCGTTCCTTTACATTACGTCATCTGCCTCGTTAAATTTTTGCCTTCATTTAATCTTTATATTTGTGCTTTCCTGTTCTCTCTCTCTCTCTCTCTCTCTCTCTCTCTCTCTCTCTCTCAGCTTGATAATGCTCAAAAGAAGTTGGTTTTCTGTCCCAACGATAATGAGGAACGGCGCCTGCTTTCGTCTGCACGTGTAGACATTCCACCACGTTATAATGCACATCCACCATCCCCTTCATGTATCACTAATTATTGTTTTTTGACTTGCTAAGAAACGAATAAATATGAGAAAAGTATGTTTGGTATTACGAGACACTTTCCCTCCTCACATCAGCTACTTCTAAAGGTCAGAGAGGGGTCAGTCGGGTTCTAATGAGTGATTCTTTAGGTTCATGGTACAGAGGAAGGGTCAAACTACCACCAGGGTCATAAAACTACCCCTGGAAATGCCCACAACTCCTACGAAAGCCTTGTCAAATATGTGTTTCTTCAGGTTCATGGTACAGAAGAAGGCTCACACTACCACCAGGGTCATAAAACTACCCCTGGAAATGCCCACAACTCCTACGAAAGCCATGTCAAATAGTTGTTTTGGGCCAACGACATGTCTTATAATACGACCCCATGTGTTGTCATTGTAAGGGTAGCTATACACCTTTATAATAATTCTATCTTTACCTCAGTAAGTCTACAGCATAGCGTCAAGAAGCAAAGAACAAACACGAAGAATACAGAAACGTCGTTGAATAGTTCCATCAATGACATAGCAATAGTCAAAGAAGCCACATAAACCAACAAGACATTTATTTACCTTGTTAGTGGTTGGAGGTGGAGTAGTGGTGGTGGTGGTGGTGGCGGTGGTGGTGCAGGAGGAGGTGGTGGGTGGGGGTCACATTAATGATAGTGAATACGCACATTTTAGTGATCACCTTTTTTATGATTTTTTAAATTTCCAGTTCTTCTTATTGTTTTTAATATTTGTCCTTTTTCAAAATCTTTTTGAAGGTTAGTGTTCTAGGGTTAAGGGCTCAGTGGGGGTTCGGCCCATCGTGCCATGCCCTGAGTAGGCGTGGCCCCGACGGCTTACTTGCGGCAGTCCCCATGTGGCCCCAGACCCACAGCCTCACACGCACTCATACCAAAACTGCAGGAGAGAAAACAAGCATACATTAAGAGACTTCACCGTAGCAAGTCAAGGAAATGTATCTACCAATGCATTATGTACGAAAAAAAAATATATATATATCTCCCCAGAAATACATAGAAACTGAGTGTTGATTAAAAAAAAAATGTGATGCCTATAAACCACCACAGTAACGTAACACAACCCTCTTTTCCATATCCTTCTCTTCCTTTCTGCATCACCTCCCTTCTTGGCTATGATTGCTGTTTGAGATTTTTCCTACATACATAACCACTGAGAATCCTAGAATGACCAACGCAAGATTTACAATGATTTAACTCCCCCTAAAATGATGCCAATCCAACGGTAAAGGAAGATAAAGTATGAAATTAAAGCTTTTGAAGTCGTTTGGTTCAATACGATGAAACAAACCTTACATCGCTGAACCACGCGTTAAACGGACAGGAATACGAGAAACGATTTTTGAGGGCCCTTAAGTAGCATGGTGACCAACGCAAGACATATAATGAGTAAAATGTTGGAGTCATTTGGTTTAACGAGACGAAACAAGCCATCCAGCTCTGCACCAAGAGTTAAACTACGAAACGAATACAAGGAACGATTTTTGCGAGCTCTTAAGTAGCTTAGTGCCCCGTCAAGTACCAGGTTTTCTCTGTCGACTCGAGCGGAGACGGAGATAAAACTTGACAGCACCAAACCCGCACTCAACTTGACAGGAGGACAAGTGTGTGTGTGTGTGTGTGTGTGTGTGTGTGTGTGTCGCCTCTTCTGTCTTCCCCAAACTGTCAGTGTTCCGATGTTTTGCTCGTTATTTTCTCGTCTGACCATTAGTCCAACGTTCTCTCTCTCTCTCTCTCTCTCTCTCTCTCTCTCTCTCTCTCTCTCTCTCTCTCTCTCTCTCTCTCTCTCTCTCTCTCTCTCTCTCTCTCTCTCTCTCTCTCTCTCTCTCTCTCTCTCTCTCTCTCTCTCTCTCTCTCTCTCTCTCCTTCTTCTATAAATAATCTAATCTTTTTTATCTTTCCATTCCTCTTCTCCTTACGTGTCTCCCTAATCCCTTATAGCTACTCCCTTTAATTATGTCCCTTTGAAATGGCATCGTCCCTATGTAGTTATGTAGGTCCTCCTCTTCCTTTATATCAATGCCGTTCCCCTCCACTCCCTCCTCTCACATCAATAGCCTTCGATCCTCTTTCCATTCTCTTCCCTTCATCCATACTTCCTCCCCTCCTTATCCGTTTCTCCCCTCTACCAACTCCTTATTCTTTCTTCTACTCCTCATCTTTCTCCTCCTTGTTTCCAAATCCTCTTTTTACTATTTCTTCATGCTCTCTTTCCTTATTGCTTCATATACATTTACCTCTCTCTATACTTCCAATTTAACCTTCTTAATCTCTCCTACCATGTCTTGTCATCCCCCTTTGATTTGTATTTTCTTCCACACTATCTGTCCGCCATTCTCCTCCTTCCATTCCTTCTTCCTTCCTAATCTCAGCCTCTATAATTTTTTTCCCCATCCGTCCTCCAAACCTTCCTCTTCCCAGCCTCTTCATCGTACAACATTCCATACTCTACAAACTACATGCACTCGAAGTTTTGTTGTTGTTTGTTTTCCTAATGTTTGTTTTCCAGTCAAGAGTGTTGCAAGGTGCTTCTGAGATTCGAAAAGTGTTCCTGCCTCTCTGTGGGTTGATGTAGTGTTGTGTGTCTATTGACGTTGCTGATTGTGTTCTTGGGTGTGTTGCTATGAATTCTTTGTGTTGCTGCTTGGTGTTGCTGGGCGCTGCTGAGCTATGTTAGTACTGGGAGGTGATGTATTGTTGTGACGTTGTGTTACTGGGCGTTGCTGACCTTTTTTTTGTTGCTTGTGATACTTGATGCTCTTATATTGCTGTGCTTCTGTGTTACTCGGTATTTCCTGGGAGTTTTTGTTATGGAGCTGGGTGTTACTGTGTGTTGTTTAGCTGTTGGTGTCACTGTGTGTTTCTGGGTGTCGCTGTGTTGTTCTTTGGGCAGCCCGAGAAATAATATCTGAGTGACGCTGATAAACAGAATAATTTCCGCCCCCTTAGATCGGTTCCTCTGGTGTGGAATGAGATGTGTGGGGTCTCTCTCTCTCTCTCTCTCTCTCTCTCTCTCTCTCTCTCTCTCTCTCTCTCTCTCTCTCTCTCTCTCTCTCTCTCTCTCTCTCTCTCTCTCTCTCTCTCTCTCTCTCTCTCTCTCTCTCTCTCTCTCTCTCTCTCTCTCTCTCTCTCTCTCTCTCTCACACACACACACACACACACACACACACACACACACACACACACAAACACACATATCGACCCTTCCACACAGATAATATCCCTCCGTCACCTCTTTTCTTTGTCTCATTCTTTATTCACCCAGTTTCCTATATTATGTCAATTTATGTATTTGTTTCCTTTCCCCCCTCCTCCCCAAAAATCCCTCATTTCTATTCCTTCCTTTTATATATGTTACTATCTCACACACAAAAATCTGTTCTTCATATTACTGCCTCTAATTTTCTTCGTTTTTATATAGCTTCTTTTTTTTCAGCCAAGCAAATCTATTAGTTTCCTTTTTTCGAATTATTTGTTGTTCCCCGCTCTTCCATTCCTGTGTATTTCCAGTGAGAATAAACTTTCCACCTTTTCAGACATAACTGTTCACGTTTTCCGCTCGTTTTTCCTCCTTCAAATACTGCTTTCTCCGTACTCCATCACCAGCCGCCTCCTCCTCCCCTCCTCCTCTTCCCTCTCCTCCTCCTTCCTCTCTTTTCCCTTCCCTCCATAACTTTCATCGCCCTCCTTCCTTCCTTCACCACCTACGTCTCTCGCTCTTCCTTCCTCTCCCCCTCACTCATGCCACTCGCCCACATCTTACGTCACCCTCCCCCTCCTCTTCCTCCTCTTGTATATTACTCCTCTGTACTTTCCTGGGTCTATTTTATAACCCCCTTCTCTCTCTCTCTCTCTCTCTCTCTCTCTCTCTCTCTCTCTCTCTTGGCATTCATTGGCACGTCGTCGCTCGCTAATCACAGGTATATCTAATTAGCTGTTTTCTTCTGCACCTGGACAAAGGGGCGAGGGGGTGTGAGGCGCCTCTCCGCCCCTCTCACATCCCAATTACTTCAGGTACAGCAGAGGTGTGTGTGTGAGTGTGAAAAAGGGAGAGAGAGAGAGAGAGAGAGAGAGAGAATTTTATTCAAATCTTTATCTCTCGCACATGAAACATAGTATTAGTATTAGTAGTAGAAATAGTAGTAGTAGCAGCAGCAGCAGTAGTCGTAGTAGTAGCAGTAGTAGTAGTAGTAGTAATACTAGTAGTAGTAGTGATAGTAACAGTAGTAGTAGCAGCAGCAGTAGTAGTAGTAGTAGCAGTAGTAGTAGTAGTAGTAGTAGTAGTAGTAGTGGTAGTGGTAGTAGTAGTAGTAGTAGTAGTAGTAGTAGTAGTAGTAGTAGTAGCATTAGTAGTAGGAGTATTAGTATTAGTGGTAGTAGCAGTAGTAGTAGTAATATGAGTAGTAGTAGTAGTAGTAGTAGTGGTAGTGGTAGTAGTAGTAGTAGTAGTAGTTGTTGTAGTAGTAGTAGTTGTAGTAGTAGTAGTAGTAGTAGTAGTAGTAGTAACGTGGCGGGAATATCATCTCGCTGTGTTTGGCAATTTATGGAACGGGCGGATCCGTGGGATAAATCCGGATTAGCTGATAAGCCAAGGCGCCAGTGTGATGATAAAGTTGAAACCAACTCCCCCGTCCCTCCCCTAGCGTCCCATTACCTATCCCTTCTCACTCCGGTTTTCCCCCCTTCCCTCCCCGCGCCCCATTACCTCTCCCTTCTCACTCCCCCTTTCCCCTTTCCCTCGCCTAGCGCCCTGTTATACATCCCTTTTCACTCCTCTCATTTATTTTAAACTTTATTAATTTCTTTCCCATCGATCGCTTATCTCTTTCCTTCCTTTCTATCACTTCTCTATCTCCGTTGCTTTCCTTATCTCCTATTTTCATTTTTTCCCATCTCTTTTCTATCCTTCGTTTCCCTTACCCTAACCCCTTTATTTTGTTTTTTTCTCTTCTTTCCCCACCATTCTCGTCCCTTTCTTCCTTCCTTCTCTTTTCTTTACCTATACATTACCTTACTTTTCCTTCCCTTTCCTTCCCTTCACTTCACTTCCTTTCCCTTCCCTGCCTCATACAATATTTACCCTTCCTTTCCCTGATCTATCCTGCACAATTTTTACCCTACGCTTCTTTTCCCACCGATCCTTCCCCATATGCTAGTTATTGGAGGGGCAGCGTGTGGGTGGCTTGCAGAGAGGCGAGGCAGCAAGGGGGAGGAGTGTGAAGGGGGAGACTTGAGTAATGGAGAAGTTAACCCGCCAAAGGAGTGACTGACTGAGTGTGTGGTGGTGAGTGAGGGTCGGGCTGATCAGGGGGAGGAGGAGGATGGGGTAAAGAAGGAGAAGGGGAAGGAAAGGGAAGAGTTAAGATAGAAAAGAAAGCATAAGAGAAGGAGCAGAAGGAATGAGGATGGGTGAGGACAGCGACGAAAGGAGCACGAAGAGGAAGAGGAGACAAATGAAAGGAGCAAGAGGAAGATGAAAAAAAGAGAAAGAGAGATGGAAACCTAACTGAGAGGAGGAGAAGGAGGAGGAGAAGGAGGAGAAAAAGGGTGAAGGGTGGAGACAGATGAAAAGAGCAAGAGGAGATGGAGGACGAAATTGAGAAGGAAGGAAGGAGACGAATGAAATGAAAGATGATAAGAAAGAAAAACAGGAAGATTGGGGACAGGGATGCAGGGAGAAAGGGAAAATGGAGGATAAAGAGGAGGAAGGGTGGAGGTATGGACGAAAGAAGCAAGAGAAAGAGGAGGAGGAGGAGGAGGAGGAGGAGGAGGAGTGAGTGCATGGGTGGACGTGTGTACCGAGGGGAGAAACTTGACGCTAAATATTAAGACAACTGATTACGAAACTTCATACGACAGTTTACTGATACTTGATTTTTTTTGTTACGTGTGTGTGTGTGTGTGTGTGTGTGTGTGTGTGTGTGTGTGTGTGTGTGTGTGTGTGTGTGTGTGTGTGTTCAAGAGAGATAAAGGTTTCCATGTGTAGTGCTTGTAAGGGTGAAAAGAGAGAGAGAGAGAGAGAGAGAGAGAGAGAGAGAGAGAGAGAGAGAGACTAGCAAGGTGTGCCCCAAATCGTGCAGCACAGAAATCTCGACTCAGGGGGAAGGTGAGTCAAAATTAATCGTTATTGCAGGCTGCTGTTCGAAAACGTACGCTTTAAAACAATTAGCCGAGCATCGCGAGAGGGATACTTCAGGGAGGACTCGGGGGGGAGGGGGGGTGGAGAGAGAAGAAGCATGGAGCGAACAAGAGCGAGAGGGAGAGGGAGAGAGAGGAAAGGTAGATACAGGTAAGAGGGGTGGAGGAAAACAGATGGAGCAGGCAAAGTATAGATAAAAGGAGGGAAAGAGAAGGCATTGAGGCAAGAGAGAAGAAGACTGGTTGGGGAGAGGCATGGTGCGTGCGGGGGAGAGGGAGAGAGGGGGAGAGAGGGGAAGATAGAGACAGGCAAAGGGGGTGGAGGAAGAAACAGATGGAGTAGGCAAGATGGATATTGGAGGCAAAGAGGAGGCAGGGGTGAAGGAAGGGAAGAAGGAAGCAGAAGAGAGGAACGGAGTGAAGAAGAGGCAGGGAGAAGGAAGAGAGAGGAAAGGTACAGTAGCAGGGGGGTGAGGGAGAAAAAGATTGAATAGGCAAGGCGGAGAATGGCGGCAAAGAGGAGACAGGGTAAAGAAGGGGAAGGAGCAAGAAGGGGAGAGAAATGGAGTGGGGGAAGGAGAGGTAGGAGATAGAGAAAAGCTAGTGATAGGGAGAGTGAGAGAGAAAGATGGAGGAGGTAAGGTGGAGATAGAAGGAGGCAAAGAGGAGGCAGGGTGAAGGAGGGGAGGGAGCAAGCAGGGGAAAGAAATGGAGTGGGGGAAGGAGAGGCAGGAGGGAGAGAAATGCTAGTTATAGGGAGAGTGAGGGAGAAAGATGGAGGAGGTAAGGTGGAGACAGAGGGAGGCAAAGAGGAGGCAGGGTGAAGGAGGGGAAAGAGCAAGCAGGGGAAAGAAATGCAGTGGGGGAAGGAGAGGCAGGAGGGAGAGAAAAGCTAGTGATAGGGAGAGTGAGGGAGAAAGATGGAGGAGGTAAGGTGGAGATAGAGGGAGGCAAAGAGGAGGCAGGGTGAAGGAGGGGAAGGAGGAAGCAGAGGGGAGGAATTGATTGGGGGAGGGAGAGGCAGAGGAATAGATGGGGCGGGAAAGGTGGAGATAGAGAGAGGCAATGAGGAGGCAGGGGTGGAGGGGAAGGAGGAAGCAGAGGGAAGGAACGAGTGAGGGGAAGGAAGGGGGGGCAAGGGGGACAGGGATGGGTGCAGCAGGCGGGGCAGGGGTAAAAACAAGCAGCAAGCAGGGGGCCTCAGGCGGTGGCTGGGACACGGGAAATTGAGTTTGCAAATGGATCTCAAGTTAATGAATATAATTAGACACGAACGTTTCTTTCTCTCTCTCTCTCTCTCTCTCTCTCTCTCTCTCTCTCTCTCTCTCTCTCTCTCTCTCTCTCTCTCTCTCTCTCTCTCTCTCTCTCTCTCTCTCTCTCTCTCTCTCTCTCTCTCTCTCTCTCTCTCTCCTCTCTTTCTCTCTCTCTCTCTCTCTCTCTCTCTCTCTCTCACTCTCTCTCTCTCTCTCTCTCTCTCTCTCTCTCTCTCTCTCTCTCTCTCTCTCTCTCTCTCTCTCTCTCTCCGCAGTTTCTCCTCTTTCTTCTCGTTTTCTTTCCTTAATAAATCGTTCTCACTGTCCTCTTTCTTAAACCTTTCATGTACTATTCATTTTTGCTTTACAATTTTCACTGATTTTCTCTCTCTCTCTCTCTCTCTCTCTCTCTCCATTTCTGCATGCACTTCTCATCTTCCTCTACGTCTTCATTTTTATTTGTTTCCTCCTCTTCCTCCTCCTCCTCCTCATCTTTATCTGCCTCCTTCAACGCCCTTCACCTTCCACGACCTCCATCAGTAATTGGTCTTAATTCACAAATACACACACACACACACACACACACACACACACACACACACACACACACCTTAGGGCAAACATTCCCTTACATGATGGAGTGGCCAGGTTGCTGCTGCTGCTGCTGGTGCTGGGTGGTCTGTTGAGGGCACGAACTGGCCATGAACTGGACTGAGCGTTAACCTGCTCTGGACATGGACACGGACTGGACAAGGGTGGATACTTAATAAGCTAATGCCACAGTCCAACACAGAGTCCTTGTAACCACCCGAACCAACTTATACAACCCTTAACAATCAATAATGGTTATGTTTTCGGGACAACACCGGATAGATTTCTTATATTTCTAAACTTATATATGAACACAAAAAACTATTCAAGGGATTTTCGAGGTCTTTGGTAATGGTTTGGGGGCTTACTAACCACCCATGTCGAACTGTTAATGTGAGCTTGGGCGGGCGAGTGTGGAATAAATGTGGCATGTACTGAGACTGGGTAAATGGCCATTTTCTGAAACGTTTCGGCGGCTAAGCACATTTACCAAGGCTTTCGTAGGAGTTGTGGAGTGTTTATATGGGTAGTTTTATAAGCCGTTATGAGTCGTTTTATGAACTTCAGCAAACAGAGGGAAGGCAAAGGGGGTGGGTGTGTCTTTATCTGAGTGTAAACGTATACAAGAAAGCTCAAGAACAAAGCACAAAGATAAGAGAGGAGAGGAAGCCCAGAGAGTGATCTAGTGCAATGCAGAGAATAGTATTTTGCATATATGAATCTTGACAAATATAAGGAAGGCGAAAGGTGTGAGTGCATGTCTATATCTAAGTGCAGGAATATAATCTCTGGCGACCTCTACAACAAAGCATAAAAAAAAAAGAATAGGGGAGAGGAAACCCAGAGAGTGAATTAGTGTAATAGAGAAAATGAGCTTTTGCATATATGAACTTCAACAAATATAAGGTGTGTGTTTGACTTTATCTGAGTGTAAACAAGAACTATCAATCGCAAAAACAACGCATAATGAAGAGTAGGGGAAAGGGAACCCGGGGAGTGATCCAGAGCAAGCCACCTGGCATCCTCGGTCCAGCAAAAACAAAACATAGATTACGGCGGGTCGCTGATAAACTCTCCATCACCGACAATTCCATGAAATCATCGGGACGCCTCCACGACTAACCTTGGGAACCACCGCCGCGCACGCTTTACAAATGAAAAACGAACCCGATTTTGCACACTGCCTCAGGAGCATATGCATCAGACCGCCAATGACCCCGAGCCAAAGACACCAATGACCCAGGAGAAAAAGAGAGCAATGATGAAATAAATTTAATAAATGGAAGGAACAGGTATTCCCAAGGTGAAACTCTAACAGATACCTGAGACATGCACCTGAGCGCCATCAGTGGCAGTAATACCGGTGTCTCTGAATTTAGGGACGTGGGGTATTTGCGGGGAGGAGGAGGAGGAGGATCAAGAAGGAGGAGTTTCGGAGTGGGAGCGCGAGGAGACATGTACCCCTTAACAAACCTAACCTGATCACAAAGATTATTTTAATATTTGCTCTCATCCTTCTCAACCCCCTCCCCTCTCCCTCCCACTCCCTCTTCCACATCTTCCTCCGCCTCCTCCTTTACTTCTTCATCCTCCTCCTCCTTCTTCTACTGGGTGTTGTCTGCAGGTTACGCAAAGACAGTAATATATATATATATATATATATATATATATATATATATATATATATATATATATATAGATATATATATATATATATATATATATATATATATATATATATATATATATATATATATATATATATATATATATATATATATATATATATATATATATATATATATATATATATATATATATATATATATATATATATATATATATATATATATATATATATATATATATATATATCTCTCTCTCTCTCTTCGTGCAACTGCTACTGGAAGAAGTAAGTGTTGCTTATAGCGCCTGTAGGTTCTCTTGAGGGGCCTCTTGGACCGCCCCAGTCCGTTAGTGGTGCAGGCGAATTTGATTTATAGTGGCTGCCGTGATGTATGACTCTTACTTGGCCCATTCTGCCTCCAGTGCTCCTCTTGACCGATGTTGCTGAAGTTAGAGTTGATTTACGATCTGGGCAGCTTGTGGGCAAACTTCTGTTACTCGGTGGTTGGAAATTGTCAGCGTCTTGCGGTTGGGATCGAACCTAGGTCCTCGGGATCACCACGTCCGCACGCTGACCACTCGGCCACATTCTCTGTACTTTTTTGCTTCATGACATTTTAACATTTGCTTCATTCTCTTTTTTTTTAACCTTCTTCTCCTTCTTCTTCTTCTTCTTCTTCTTCTGCTTCTTCTTCTTCTTCTTCTTCTTTTCTTTTTCTTTTTCTTTTTTTTCTTCTTCTTCTTCTTCTCCTTCAAGCTTGTCTTCACTGCACTCTCTACTAATCCTCCTCTTCCTCATAATTCTCCTGCTTTCTGTTTCCCTTCTCTCCCACTCATGGTTATCTTACTTCTTGTTTCCTCTTACCCACACTTCTATTCCTCCTGCTCCTCCTACTTGTATCTCTCTTTCCCTCCCACTCCCCCCCCCCCCCTTTCTTTTCCTGCATTCCTCGCTTCTTTTTATCTTCCTCTTACTTGCATCTCTTGTCATACGTTTTTCTCGACTCCTCCTCCCTCGTCCTGACCCTTATTATTCTCCCTCTCCCTCTCTCGCACTCACCCTCCTGCTGGTTTCGGTTCTCTCCCTCTCCCTCTCTCTCTCTCACCCTCCTGCTGGTTTCGGTTCTCTCCCTCCCTCCACCTTCACCTTCTCCTTCTCCTCCTGGCGGGTGATCCATTGCTCTCTATCAGACAGGTCTTTATCAAGTCTTTATTGTTAATGATTACACGCTCCGCCTCGCCATTACCCTTCCCCCGAGCGCCGCTATCGCCGAGAGTCCCTGCAAGGAGCTCTTTTACCGCCTAATCGGCCCTCGTAATGCGCTCTTCGCTACACCAGTTACTAGCCTTTGTTTCCTGCCTCGGCTTTCATCACTGTGTTTACTCAATTATGCTGAGGTAGTCCGCGTTAAAATCTGGAAGCGTATTTTATGATAGTCGAGGTTGTTTTTTTTGCCTTTTTTGTTGTTGTTGCAAAGTTTGTGTTGCTGGTTTTCAAGACAATGTATGTAGCCGTTCTAGGGAGGTTTGTTCTTTATGTTATTGGGTGTTCTTTTTTTCTGGTCTTTTATTGAGTATTAGACGGGAGGTTAATTAGGAGACTTGAGGAGACCGCATATACACGGAGGCACGCACATACACGGATTTACACACACACACACACACACACACACACACACACACACACATACACACCACCACCACCACCCGTCCATCTCCACTTGTCAGGTCGTCATGCTGTACTAATAACAACGTCAGTCAGTCTGTCAGTGTGCACTCGAGGCAACGCGAGCGGGGTGAGGGTGAGGGGGAGGTGGGTGGAGGGGGTGGAGGGGGGACTTTCAATTAATGCACTCAATCGCCCATCATTTCCTCTTCCTCTGTTCACTCTTTGCTTGTTTTATATTATATGGAGTCTAGAGCTGCTTATAAATTCATCTACTTATTTTTTTTCTTTCAGCTCCTGTTAATTTGGTTCTTCGCTTCCCTTGTGATGATTTTCCCCTTTGATTTTTTTCCTCCATGACCTGTTTTTATGTAATCTCTATCGCTTCCCTTGTGATGATTTTCCCTTTTTATTTCCCTCCATGACCTGTTTTATGTAATCTCTATCGCTTCCCTTGTGATGATTTTCCCTTTTTATTTCCCTCCATGACCAGTTTTATGTAATCTCTATCGCTTCCCTTGTGATGATTTTCCCTTTGTTTTTTTGTTTTCCTCCATGACCTGTTTTTATGTAATCTCTATCGCTTCCCTTGTGATGATTTTCCATGTTTTTTTTCCTCCATGACCTGTTTTTATGTAATCTCTATCGCTTCCCTTGTGATGATTTCCCCCTTTTTTTCCCTCCACGACCTGTTTTTGTGTAATCTCAAGTTGAATGTTCCGCCCTCTAAGGGCCTGTGTTGTATTCCAGACGTGTTAGTTGCTCATTTCTGTTCGTTGATTCTTACAGACATCCACATATCTCCGTTTCCCTTCATCGTAGCGTTCATCGTTTCTTCCTTTCGTCAGCTCCTCAATCAAAGTCTCTCCATTCCAATTTCCAACAGTCTTAGTTTTTTTTTGCCAGATTTACGTACTGCTTTAATATTTAACAATTTTCTACCTCTGTTGTTGCTGATGGCATGATTTCTTCCTCCTGTTTCTCCTTTAACGTTTTCCCCTCCAAGACTTTCCATTGCACCACACTTGCTATAGGTACTCAGGTCTATTCGTTCATGCTTTCTTATACAACATTAAGCGACTCTCTGACCTGTCTCACTATAACTGTCATGTTTTCTTCTTTGCGTAGCTATAGTGTGTATGATTTTCCTCTTATTAACAGCCTTCTTTTTGGTCACTCCTCTGGACTCTATTCAGAAGCAGCAAGTAGCGGGCTTTTTTTTCATGATTGTTTTCTATTTTTTAAGCCCTTGAACTGTCTCCTCTGATGTAAAAAATAAATAAATAAAAAAATAAATAAATAAACAGACTGGAGCTACGCATCCCCAAAAGTTCAATTACTGATATAACATTTAATCGTCACCCCCCTCAACGCTGTGTTCATGGTTTACCTTTTGAAGCTCTCGATTGGAAACCTGACTATAGCAGTCTATTTTGTATACATGACTAGCTAGTAATGCCCTTTCATTCAACCTTACTCATTTAATATTTACCCATTATTTCACTTCCCTCACTCTTTTTACTGGCGGGCTCTGGGAAAGAAAAAAATCGCTTCTTCGTGTTGCGCGGCCGATGATGGTGTGTGTGTGTGTGTGTGTGTGTGTGTGTGTGTGTGTGTGTGTGTAGCGATATGTTGTACTACGAGCAATGCGTCTGGTACTTTAATTAACATTACTACGGGAGGGGGAGATACAGGAGCAGACAAACACCAACTGAAACGAGGCAAAAGGTGAGAAAACAGTGCCAGGAGAGTTATATTCAGCGCGGAAGAAAGCAAATCAACATGGGACGCTTGTGATGCGATGCGTGAATGCGGAGGTGAATGGCGGAAGGGCCGGGTGTGTTCTGTTCATTATTTCAGCAAACGGTGTAATAATAGAGGAGAAGGGGGGGACAATCTCTCTCAATAGGCGCTGCTCAGTTGAGGTACGATGGATTTTTTATAAGGCAGATGGAACGACAATAAGGAATTCGATCATATTTTTTTTTGTTCTGCGAAGGAAAACATGTAAGGAGTATATTGTGATCTGATTACTCCACAATACACTACATCTCTCTCTCTCTCTCTCTCTCTCTCTCTCTCTCTCTCTCTCTCTCTCTCTCTCTCTCTCTCTCGTTGGTACGGACTAGAGAGGGAAAGCAGGACCAGCAGCAGCAACAACAAGAACACCACCAAGAAAACAACAATATCAACAGCAAAAACAATAATAATAACAACAAAAGCAGCATCAACAACAACAACATCAAAGTCAACAGTAAGAACAAACCAAAAGTCCTCAGCTGAATTACGTAAACAACGAAAAAAGGAATTGTGGAAGAAAGGAAAAAAAAATTAGAAAACGTAAGTATGATTGAATGAGGCTATTATGAACGCAGAAAGAAATTAATTAGTGAAAGAAGTATGTATAGAGAGAAGGGAAGCAAGAAATATAGACATGAGAGAGAGAGAGAGAGAGAGAGAGAGAGAGAGAGAGAGAGAGAGAGAGATTTTTTCTTTCGCATATATTCGTTTCAAAGGCTCGTTGGATGGTGGTTCGTTAGCTGAGAGACATCCACTCAATGATTCCTTCACTCGTTCACTCGCTCACTCATTCCTTAAAAGCGAGACATTCGTTCGTTGATTCATTCGCTTCCCCGTTCGTTAGACACACCTTGAGAGAGAGAGAGAGAGAGAGAGAGAGAGAGTGTTCCGTTCTTGAAAAATTCACTTCTTTAATTATTTGGCATCAGCATGTGGGGCAAAGAGGGACCCGCCGGAGCTTAATATCCAGAGTCAATAACCACGCAGGAGTGTTTTGACAGCGGGGGGCGGGAGTGAGGGCGGGGGAAGGGGGGGGAGGGGGGGCAGAGCGAAGAGGAAGAGGGAGCAAGGGGAGGCTGGGGATGTATGAGGGAGTGGAAGTTTGGGGAGGATGGGGGGAGAATGAGGGCGAGAGTGGGGGGGAGAATGAGGGCGAGGGTGGCAGGGAGAATGGATGGGCTGGGAAAGAAGGAGAAGGCAGGGTGAGGAGGGGAGGATAGACAGGGAAATAGGGTGAGTGGGTGAAGATTGTGGAGTAGATGAGTGGGATAGGCGGGAAGGTGGGAAGTTTTGGGAGGAAGGGGAAGAGAGAGGGAGGCTGGAGATGCATTGGGAGAGTGACAGTGACAGGGTACAAAAGACAGTGAGAGAAGAACAGGGTCAGAAGGATACTAAAGGAGCGTGGCTGGGGAAATAAGAGGAAGGGGAGAATGACGAGGGAAGGGGCTGACTGGGACGCTGGGGTGAATGGGACCGGCTGGGGAGAGGAGGATGGGCATATGGGGAGATCAGGAAGAGAAAGGGACACGGACTTGAATGGTAAGGGAGTGGAAGGGTGGTGGAGAGGTAGTGGTAGGCCCTTTTAAAATTTCTTGGGAGGGTTTTTATAAGGCAGATGAATAGGAGATGCTGCATAGAGGGAGCGAGGGTGAAAGGAAGAGAGGGAGAGTGGGAAGAGAACAGAAATCGTTGAAGTTGTAAGGTACGGTACGTTTCATGGATGGAGCAAGGTAAAGGAAATATCTCAGGTATCTTAGGATGGTTACTGGGAAGGTTGGTTGAGGGGGTAAAAAGGTTTGTCTGGGCTTGATGCGGAGGACGTGAAAGTGCAGGCTGTATAAAGGGAGGGAAAGAAAGACGGACACTGTGGGAGAGGAAACACAAGATCGAGAGGCCGGAATTGAGTTGTGGTGGAAAGGACATAGAAGGGGTAAAGTGAAGCGGGTCTGCTGTGGGAGGAAAAGAAGGATAAGAGGAAGGGAAAGAGAAAGTTGGGAGGTGAAAAACAGGTGGGCTGCAGAAGGAAAGGAGCCAGGTACGGAGGACTTGGGTAAACGCAAAAAAATAACCAATCTGGGGCGAGGAAAATCGATGGAGAGAAGAAAGAAATACAAGTAGGTAGCCCAACAGTAAATTAAGAGGAAGGGGAAAGATAACAGGGCGTGAAAAAAAAAATGTTTCAGTTTGTTAAGAAGAAAGAGTTAAAAGGATGACAGAATGGCTTTTGGGGGAAGAGAGGAAGCTTGAGTGAAAAGGAATAGAGTGTCATTTTCTTTCTTTTTTTCTGAGGGGGGGAGAGGGTGGTGCGGGGAGACACAGGTGAAACTGGAGCGGGAAAGGAGGGGAGAGGGAGAAAATGGAAATGTGATGTGGCAGGGGAGGGAAAGGTAAATGGGAGAAAGAAAAGTTACAAAATGCGGGAATGATGAGAGGAGAAAAAATGCAGGGAAAGAGAGAGGATAAAAGAAAGAGAGGGAAAAGGGAAAAGGGGGAACTTAGAGAGGAGGTAATAATGTTGGGAATGATATGAGAAAAAAATTACAGGGAACAAGGGAGAGGATAAAAGAAAGAGAGGAAAGGGAGAAAAAAAAGGGAGAATTAGAAATAGATCATGGAGAAAGGATGGACCATGAATATAACATAAGAACATGAATAACATAACAGACGTCACGAGGAGACTTTATCGACCATGCTGAAAGAAGAGGAAGAAAAAGGAGACCGTGCAGACAGAAGAAGGAAAAAAGTGAGCGCTGGGGATACAAATAGGAAAATGAGAGAAAAAAAAAGAGGAGCAGGGAGGTGACGACGGGGAAGATTAGGATGCGAAAAAAAAAAAAAAAAAAAAAAAGAGGCACAGCAGGGAGACGAAGCAGAAGAGGAGGAGAATCGAAAAGGAGAGAAAGGGAGTAATAATGAAAATAATAATGTGGGAAAAAGATGAGATTAGGGACTATAAGAAGGTAAAAATGACAGAAAAGAGAGAGAGAGAGAGAGAGAGAGAGAGAGAGAGAGAGAGAGAGAGAGAGAGAGAGAGAGAGAGAGAGAGAGAGAGAGAGAGAGAGAGAGAGAGAGAGAGAGAGAAGGGGGGGAGGGAGAGTAGCCCCTATTTCGGCATTGTGTTTACCTCAAGACTCTGAGGGAGAGAAAGTAAGCAGACTGCCTGAGATAAAGTAAATATTTAAACAAACATTGACGAGGAGGGAGTGGAGGCCTGCTAGCGGGAGAGAGAGAGAGAGAGAGAGAGAGAGAGAGAGAGAGAGAGAGAGAGAGAGAGAGAGAGAGAAATTAAGATATCACAGTTCCTATCGTTCAAACAAAACGGTCTACCCTTACGTATATCCAAAGTAAAGCTATTCTCTCTCTCTCTGTCACACACACACACACACACACACACACACACACACACACACACACACACACACACACACACACACACACACACACACACACACACACACACACACACACACACACACACACACACATATCGCTCCGATAGCTCTGTGGATAAGGCCCTGCCCTGTCAGGCTCCGGCCTGGCAAGCTGAGGTTTGAGTTCCGCTCAGGCCGGGATTTTTCCGCTGACAAGGAGTGGTTACTGTCCCCTCTTGAGCAAGGGGAATGGGGTGTGTAGCTAGTGTGTGAAGGTCCCAGCAGTACCCAGAGATTGACTATAATGAACTTAATACAATCGGGAGGGTACTTGCTAGCGATGACGAGAGCAGCACGTGATCAGGCCGTAATTAATTACACACACACACACACACACACACACACACACACACACACACATTCAGCCTACCAACGTTCTATTTCTGTTCAACTTTTAATTGCATTCTCTTTTATAAATCTTTCAAGCCGTCTACCTCATCCCTTGCTCCGCTTTTCCTCCATTCCGGACTCACATATTATTCCTTTTCATCTTCCACTTTTCCTTTCCTTGACACACCTGGTTTACGTCAGGTGAGTGGACGTTAGCCAGGTGGGTAGGGAGGAAGGAAGGGTGAAAAGAGGAAGGGAAAAATGAACAAATGAATGAAGAAGGAAGGAATGAAGGAAGGAGGGAGAGAGGAAAAGAAAACTGAATGAATGAATGAATGGAGGGAGAGAGGAAAGGAAAAATGAATGAATGAATGAAGGAGGGAGAGAGGAAAGGAAAAATGAATGAATGAATGAATGAAGGAGGGAGAGAGGAAAGTAAAAAATGAATGAATGAGGGAAGGAAGGGAGGGAGGGAGGGAAAAAAGGAAGGAAGGAATAGAGGGAGGGAAGGAAGGAAGGAAGGAAGGAAGGAAGGAAGGAAGGAAAGGAGGGAGGAAGGGAGAGAGGAAGGAAGGAAAGAGGAAAGGAAATATGGAAGAAAAGAACGAATGAAGGAAGGAAGGAAGGAAGAATTAAGGGAACGAATAATGAAAAAGGGATAAAAAAAGTGAAAAGAAAATTGGAAAGAAGGAGAGACTGCAAGAACGAAGGAGATAACAAGAGAAGAAACAATATATGATAAAAATGAAAATAAAATAAAGAGCACGAATGAGGGAAAAAAAATTAGTATGTAAGATAGAGAAGAAAAAGATCATGAGAGAGTAAGAGAGGAATAAGAAAATAATTGAGGAAAAGAAAAATTAACGGTAGGGGGGGGGGGAAGAGAGATAGAGATAGAGAGAGAGAGAGAGAGAGAGAGAGAGAGAGACAATGGTTTAATGGTTCTAATTCTCTCTCTCTCTCTCTCTCTCTCTCTCTCTCGCTTTATCGCTCTTTATCAGCAATCTTTCTTCCATTAACTACCCAATTATCACGCTATTCTTTTCCTCGCTTTCCATTTCACGAACCATTTATTTTCCTCCCTCACCTTTCCCCTTCTCGCCCCCTTCCCCTCCCCCACGCCAGCACACCTGCCTCGCCTCAGGTAAACACAGGTGACAGAGCGCAGGGGTGACAGCGAACAAATAGGCAGCGAGACGGAGCGAAAACACAAGACAGACGACAGCCAGCCAGGTAAGGGGGCGAAGGTGAGTCAACAGGGAAGGTGACGTGTGTTTGGGAGGGGAGAAAAAAGTGGAGGGAGGAGAGAAAAGAAAATGTAAATGTGATGATGATAGTAGTACTGGTGGTGGTGTTGGTGGTGATGGTGGGGTGGTGATAGTTGCAAGAATGAGTAAACAGCATTATGGCGGGGGTAGTAAAGTTATTTTTAGAAAAGAAATCACATAAATACAGTAGAAGAATAAGAATGAAGAAGAAGAAAAGGGGAAAAATAAAAGGAAGAAGAAGAAAAAGAACAAGAAGAAAAAGAAGAAGAAGAAAAGGGTAAATAATAATAATAATAATAATAATAATAATAATAATAATAATAATAATAATAATAATAATAATAATAATAATAATAATAATAATAATAAGAAGAAGAAGAAGAAGAAGGAGAGAAAGAAGAAAAAGAAGAAGAAGAAAGAGAAGATGAAACAGAAGAAGATGAAGAAAAAGAAGAAGAATCAGAAGCAGAAGAAGAAGAAGAAGAAGAAGAAGAAGAAGAAGAAGAAGAAAAAAAAGAAAAAGAAGAAAAAGAAGATGAAGAAGAAGAAGAAGAAGAAGAAGAAGAAGAAGAAGACGCAGAAGAAGAAGTAAAACGATGATTAGAAGATAGAGATGGTCAAAAAGAAAAGAGGGAAAAAAATAAGAACAAGGCTAAGAAAAAAAAAGATGAAAAAAGAAAGACAGACAGAAACCAACGGAGAATGAAAGAAAAATAAGACGAAATGCAGCTCCGGGAACTCCATTAAGACTGCCTCGACAAACCTTGGCCAAAACCTGGAACTTATAACGAAAATCCTGCACTCCGCCCACAACGAAATTACGAAAATGACACACTAGGAAAATGGAACGCAGTAAAGAAAGAAGACGAAGTAAAGGAAAAAAAAGAGTAAACAATCGTGCCACCACCCTCACAACAACAACAACAACAACAACAACAACAACAAAGATTTAAGTGTATTTCTGCATGACAACGAAAAGTCTGCAGGCGTTAACGTCTTTGTTGCTCGTTAATGAAAGAAATGACATGAGGAGGAGGAGGAGGAGGAGGAGGAGGAGGAGGAGGAGGAGGAGGAGGAGGAGGAGGAGGAGGAAGAAGAGGAGGAGGAGGAGGAGGAGGAGGAGGAGGAAAATGAGCAGGAGGGGGAGGAAGGAACAGAGGAAGAAATATAATATAAAAGGAAGAAGAAAAAGAGGAGTAAGGGCAAATAGCAGAAAATAATAATAATAGTAGTAATAATAATATGTAGAGGATAAGAAGAAGAAGAAAAGAAGAAGAAGAAGAAGAAGAAGAAGAAGAAGAAGAAGAAGAAGAAGAGAAAGAAGAAAGACAACACTTGAGGAACGGGGAAGAAGTGTGGGTGATGGAGGAAAGTAAAACAAAGGACGGTCTTAAGGTGCGGAAAAATAGGAAGACATTTATGGAGAAGATTGAGAATTATGGCTTAATGCACGTAGGTGGACACGCACACGCACACACACGCAGGCACACACACACACACACACACACACACACACACACACACACACATATATACACACACACACACACACACACACACACACACACACATATATATACACACACACACACACACACACACACACACACACACACCAGACATACACAGAAGTCAAACATATACACACACACTCTAATTTACACGTAGCAGCTGTGTATACACCTTAACTCACACAAGTCAGACTGAATACTCTCACACACACACACACACACACACACACACACACACACACACACACACACACACACACACACACACACACACACCTGCATACAGCCGCTCCGGGACACGCAATTTGTCACTTCCGCGGGCAAGCATTAACGCAGGTATTCACGCGGCCAGGTGCATCATGCAACACGCCCATTAACTCATGCAACCACGGCCGGGGGGGAGGGGGGAGAGAGAGAGAGAGAGAGAGAGAGAGAGAGAGAGAGAGAGAGAGAGAGAGAGAGAGAGAGAGAGAGAGAGAGAGAGAGAGAGAGAGAGAGAGAGAGAGAGAGAGAGAGAGAGAGAGAGAGATTAATATATATTCCTACACTTCGAAGAGATCACATTTTTTTAAAAGATTTTAGTGAATTAGGTTTTAGTCGTAAAGTGAAGAGGTTTAAGCAATAACACATGATACAAGTGTGGAAGCAAATGTTCCGTAATTACCGTAGTCGGGGTTTCTTACTGAGACAAGTTAGACATGCAAGCTTTATTTACGATATTTTTTTTTTTTCAGTGCACTGCTGTGTACCTGCATCGTGGCTCCTTGAATCACTATACCTAAATCGACCACTTCTTCCACTGATATTTTTTCCTGCTGTGAAGTACGACACTCGCTTCGCATTAAGAAGAATGTGCCATGCACCGGCCGAGGCGCGGCTCACGCACAGTGCGGGTCGAGGCGGCGGCGGCCGTCACTCACGCCCCGAGGAATGAGGATGGAATACATCACGTGTTTTGTTGACACGAGACACGTCACCAACCTGGAATTTTAGCAAGAAATTGCAGTCTTACTTTCCATTAAAAATGATAAATAGAATGTCGATTTGAGCGGGAAAGTGACTTTTTCTCGCTTATGAAACTAGCTATTTTTTTTCTATTCCTGCTCCAGTTTCGCCGAAAGACTCAGGAGGAGACGGTTTACAGATCGATATTTCTCGTAAACATTGATCCGGGTCAGCATAGCTCTGGTAACACAGAGCTGGGGGAGGGGGGGCCCTGTGCAGCACCTGGGGCCACAAGGGACGCCGTTGGTTTTCTTAGACACCTTCATCGACAGTGGTGTGGATGTGCCGGGCGGCAGAGGCAGGCAGATGCAGGTAAAGACAGGTCCAATGCTTCAGCTTCTCGCGGCTGTGTTAGTACAGACATCAGTCGCGTTGTCTTGCAGTTGGCAGTGTTTGAGCGGCACTTCCTCGCCTCCGGTGCTCACGCCGTCACCACGCGCTGAGTTTTCAAGGCTCGACATGTGTGAGTCCTGTAAATATTTTGGCGCTCTCAATCAGCTTGGTCTGGAGGAGGCGAGGCGTTGTTGTTGGGGTGTGAAGCGGCCGCGTTAGTTCAGCCTTTCTTGGTAAGGTTTGTTATGACGGTGGGAGGGCATCGCCTTTCCTGACGCACATTTCACATCACCGGCCGCAGCCACGCCGAGACTAGGAAACAAACGAGGCCGCAAGAGCAGCCAGGAAAACGATCTTACGAAGGATAAACTTCCAAGGCATTATTCTTGAGCACTTGTCGCTGCTAAAAATATAAACATAGCAACCCCCTGACGCAATTCTCGCATTAACAGGCGCAGCCTCACCCAGACGAGAGGCCCAGCACGGCATCAGTATAGTAGCCAGGAGGACGGTCTTAGGAAAAATCAGCATGCAGGTCTTATCATCATGCATTTACCTCTCCAACGAAAATAAATGCAACAATAAACCCAGCATCGTATTACCTCTAATAGCTGTTCGGTTACACTCGGGTGACCTTCGCATCAGCGCTGCAAGGGGCACTAAAGGGTTTGATAACATGAATGCTTTTGGCGTGTTCAACATCACTTAGGAAGCGTCTGCAGCGCTGATATACACCCACGCGGAGTAGCAGCTGGGCTCTGAAGGCACAATGCAAACAGCTGATGGACTTATAACAGACATAAATTAACCCCTCTCCGATACTGAAGAACACACAAAGCAAAGACGAAGCCAAAGGTTGCAATAGACTGCAACATTACGCCGCCAGGACAAGCTTTTTTCCTCATAACAAAACGTCTTAATGGTGCACTTGAGGAGTTTTTACGGGACCACTAGACGAGTCGCAGCGCGCATTTAATAAACACATCATGCCACAACAAGCCGCCGAGTGTCGTGGCAAGAACGCAGCAACAAGCCGTGATAAGGGGGTGAGACGCAGAGGCTTTTTCTTATGCCTCGTAAAACGTCTCATTCAAGTGTTTAGGAGACATGGCGGCGATGCTACGGGCGGGATGCGGTGGCGGAAGAGAAAGGGGGGAGGGGGGGTTGATGCTCCTTTGCAGTTTGGTGTTGCGAGATTGTGTTACTCCAAAGACAGTATTACAATTTGAAATACTTTAGGTTTAACCGTGTAATTTAAGCAGGAAGTTTAATTTCTCTCTCTCTCTCTCTCTCTCTCTCTCTCTCTCTCTCTCTCTCAGATGATTAGAAAAACAATTAATTCACGAAGAGTGATGACTTACTAACGAAAAATGAAAGTACAAAATAAAGGGCAAGGGAAAAGAGAGAGAGAGAGAGAGAGAGAGAGAGAGAGAGAGAGAGAGAGAGAGAGAGAGAGAGAGAGAGAGAGAGAGAGAGAGAGAGAGAGAGAGACAGAAAATCACACAGACCCCATGGTCCAGACTTGGTGGTCTGTCCTTAAACCTAAGTGATTTTACATTAATCAGAAGACGGCAAAACGTTGCATTTCTACTCTAGTTGATATTAAGTTGAAGGAAGTGACGGTCGAGCTTATTTTTGAAGGAGTCAATCGTGTTACACTGGACCACTGATGGTGGGAGCTTATTCCATTCTCGCACTACAACGTTGGTGAAGAAAAATTTGGTGCAGTCTGAGAGAGAGAGAGAGAGAGAGAGAGAGAGAGAGAGAGAGAGAGAGAGAGAGAGAGAGAGAGAGAGAGAGAGAGAGAGAGAGAGAGAGAGAGAGAGAGAGAGAGAGAGAGAGAGAGAGAGAGAGAGAGAGAGAGAGAGAGAGAGAGACTTAAAACCATTTCCGAGATACGAGAGCAAAGCGACAACAGATGGAGGAGTGTGGAGAGAAGAGGGAAACAAGAGGCGGGAGGCAACGCGGAGGCAGCGAGGGATGGGGCGGAGGAGGAAGAGGGAGGCTTACCTAGACACTCCACCAGGTGTAAACACGGGTCAACAGGCGGCCACGTGCTTGTAAACACACACACACACACACACATGCGAGGGGAAACAAAAACATCTCTCTCTCTCTCTCTCTCTCTCTCTCTCTCTCTCTCTCTCGATGCCCTAAATAGACAGGTTTTCCGGCAGCCATCAGCGGGGCGGCAATTCATTACCTATGCTCGACGTTACCTGTAATTTGCAAGGGTATTTATTTCCTTACCTGTGTGCCCCGTGTGGTTGTATTTCAGAGGCATTTAAACCGCTCGTGACAAAATTCTCTCTCTCTCTCTCTCTCTCTCTCTCTCTTTCTTTATAGTAATTTGCTTTTTGGGGGGTAATATGAGTCGTCTTAATGTGTGTGTGTGTGTGTGTGTGTGTGTGTGTGTGTGTGTGTGTGTGTGTGTGTGTTTGGGTTGGCGGTCACTTGTTTGGAATGGAGTCGATATATTATATCAATTGTTTACTCTTGTGTTTGTTTTATCTGGAGAAGAAGGCAACAACAAGAAGAAGAGAAGGAAGAGAAGAGGGAGGAGGTAGCAGTGAAGGGAAGTGGGACGTATGTATGTGTGTGCGTGTGTGTGCGTGTGTGTGTGTTTCATTCCCCATGGTCTGATCACGCGCTGGACTCACGATCGCTAACCAGTACCCCCCCTCCCCCCCACCAACCAACACACACTCCGATACAGACAAACAGAAGGATCTTTGGGTACGATTGGACAACTCCGTACCCATTCACTGCCGGGCGGAGAGCAGGTGTGTGTGTGTGTGTGTGTGTGTGTGTGTGTGTGTGTGTGTGTGTGAGAGAGAGAGAGAGAGAGAGAGAGAGAGGGTGGGTGGGTGGGTGAGGGCGTGAAAAATATATATATGTGTATTCTGGCTTCCTGTTACCAGAATAAATGGTTTGTATGTCACGCCACAAAAATTAATGTCAATGTGTCGCTTTTTGTCGGGTTCGGGTGTGCGTTTTTCCTGCGCGGCGAGGTCTGCGTTTATTTGTTTCCCGCCGTGCGTATGTGTTTTTATGTGTGTGTGTGTGTGTGTGTGTGTGTGTGTGTGTGTGTGTGTGTGTGTGTGTGTAGTAAATATACGCGCATATCTATTCACGTATGTCATGTAGAGATATGTCCACTACTATTTATTTATCTACTACTACTACTACCACTATTACTATTACTATAACTACGACTACGACTACTACTACTACTACTACTACTACTACAACTACTACTAGTACAACTTTACCAATACCAATGTAATGCTTTTTTTCTTTCCTTCGTTTTCTTCTTCCTATTTTTTTTTTTCATTACTGTTCTTGTTGTTGTTGTTAATGCCCTTGTGCTTTCCCTTCCTCATTTTTTACCATCATCGTCGTTTTCATCATATCTTCATTATCACTAACATCCTACCTCTTACCCTCCTACTTATAATCATCACACTAACGTAAACGAGTACACACAAATAATAATTCAGCATACCACGGTGAAGCTCATACAGACAAAGCAATATTTTTCTTTTCCTTTTTTTCCCACCAGTCTCCCTGATAATAATTCTTACGGCAATGTCTTCGCAGCGGATGGGCGAGATTGCATTCTATTCAACACAAAGAGATACACAGGCGGCGAGGGACAAAATGCAGCGGAACTCTCTCCCCTCCTTAATCTCCCTGACCTGCCCGTAGCACACCTTCTCTAATGACCTCCACCTGTGAGATTTATAGGTGGAAACTCTTGGACAGGTGAATGTTGATGATTTATTTAATTATTCTCTCTCTCTCTCTCTCTCTCTCTCATTTCTTTTATCCTATACTATCTCCTCCTTCATTACTCTTACCCTACCCTTTTTATTTCCTTCCTTCCCATAACCTCTCTCCCCCCCTGACGCCCCCCCCCCCCACACACACACACAGCAGGATACAGCTGTCACGCGCCTCCTGCTTTCTGGTCGAGGTAGCAAACGCACGAGGCGTAAACTACCTCAGCTGATAGGAAGAGGAGGAAGGAGTAATGGACGCGCCTTAATCTCCTTACAATCTTGTTTTTCCTCCTCCTCCTCCTTACCTGCACGCCCCCCCCCCCTTACCCCGCGAAAAGCACCTGCAAACCTGTTCTCCTGATGCTTTCCTTCCTACACCCTCTTCTGCCACGCTCAGCAATCTTTGGAGGGCCAGGAGGCTTCCGTGGGAGCGGCCGACGAGGTTAAGTAATGCAGAAGGAGAAGGAGGAGGAGGAGGAAGAGGAGGAGGAGGAAACGGAAGGGGAAAGAAGAGGTGAAGGAGGAGAAAGAAGAGGAAAAATAGTAGCTGAAGGAGGCGGAAAAATAGTAAAAGGAAAATGATAATGATGATAATGATAGTGAGGATGAGACGAGGATGAGGACAAAGACAAGGACGAAGATGCCTGCAAGGACAATAATCAGAAGAACGACGAGACAGAGGAAGCTTGACTTAATACAGCTGATTATGACTTAATTGAGCGTAATGCCTAAAAACCCGTTCTGCAAAGGCGAAGGGATGGAAGGGAGAGAAATGGGAAGAAAAGAGAAGAAGGGAGGAAATTAAAGAAGGAAAGGAAAACGAAAGAGATAAAAAAAAAGATGGTGACATGGTATATGGTTGTTGTGGGGGGATTAACTAGGTATGTGTAAGTGGTTGGGTGGTGGGCAGGTTGGTCTTGAATGCCTGACGAGTCCTTACGGTTATTGCAAGAAAGTGATCCTTGGCGATTTTTATTTTAACTATCTAATGATGGAAACAATATCTAAAAAGTTTGTGTAGTTATATCTTCAGCAGTAGTTAAGATTAATGACCCGGCTCGATAGTGCTGTGTGTGCAGAATTTTCCCACACAAATACCAGTTATAGACACAAGGTGAATTATAAAAAAAAACTAGAAATATTAAAGGTTCGCGGGTGTAGCCGATGTAGTGTGCGTGGACAGTAAAAATGAAAGTTTTGTTTAGTCGGCGCAACATCTGTGGTCATATGCCGGAGAGAGACAGAAGAGGAAGGATTTATAGGAGAAGGGAACAGACCCCAGGAGACGGGACACAACCCCCGATTAATACCTGGTGCCCATTCACTGCTGGGTGGACAGGGACGTAGGATATCAGAAAAGCCGCCCAAATTTTTCCACTCCGACCGGAAATCGAACCCGGGCTCTCTCGGTTGTGAGCCGAATGTGCTAACCACTGCACCACGAGGCCCCCTGCGTGGACAGTAAGTAGAAAGACACCTCAGTAGTAATGTCATAAGTATCATATTATTTAGTATCAATCAGGAGGCACTCGGATATTCTCTCTCTCCCCCTATCAGTGCATAAATAATTAAATGTCACTCATACCTTGCAATATTACGACTGGAAATAATGCAAATGTTTATGGAATCGTATATATTTGCAACATAACGAGCTGGGAGAGAGAGAGAGAGAGAGAGAGAGAGAGAGAGAGAGAGAGAGAGAGAGAGAGAGAGAGAGAGAGAGCGAGAGAGAGAGCGAGAGAGAGAGAGAGAGCGCGAGAGAGCGCGCGAGAGAGAGAGAGAGAGAGAGAGAGAGAGAGAGAGAGAGAGAGAGAGAGAGAGAGAGAGAGAGAGAGAGAGAGAGAGAGAGAGAGAGAGAGAGAGAGAGAGAGAGAGAGAGAGAGAGAGAGAGAGAGAGAGAGAGAGAGAGAGAGAGAGAGAGAGAGAGAGAGAGAGAGAGAGAGAGAGAGAGAGAGAGAGAGAGAGAGAGAGAGAGAGAGAGAGAGAGAGAGAGAGAGAGAGAGAGAGAGAGAGAGAGAGAGAGAGAGAGAGAGAGAGAGAGAGAGAGAGAGAGAGAAAGGTAGGCAGAGGTTGACAGCGACTGGAACAATCAGAAAGGAACATCTATCAGAAGCATTATTAAAAAAAATATATATTCTTCTATGGTTGGGCAGGTTCCACCCTTAAAAGAGGAGGAAAGAGGAAGGACCCAGAAGAGGAGGAGAAAGAGGAGACTGAAGAGAAGCAACAGTAACAACAACATCAACAACACCACCACCACCACCAACATCTATGAGTATGCATCTCATGTGTGGGGGGGTTCCACTCACACAGCTCTTCTGGACAGAGTGGAGGCTAAGGCTCTTCGTCTCATCAGCTCTCCTCCTCATACTGATAGTCTTCTACCTCTTAAATTCCGCCGCAATGTTGCCTCTCTTTCTATCTTCTATCGATATTTCCACGCTGACTGTTCTTCTGAACTTGCTAACTGCATGCCTCCCCCCCTCCCGCGGCCTCGCTGCACTCGACTTTCTACTCATGCTCATCCCTATACTGTCCAAACCCCTTATGCAAGAGTTAACCAGCATCTTCACTCTTTCATCCCTCACGCTGGTAAACTCTGGAACAATCTTCCTTCATCTGTATTTACTCCTGCCTACGACTTGAACTCTTTCAAGAGGAGGGTATCAGGACACCTCTCCTCCCGTATTTGATCTTGCTTTCGGCCACCTCTTTTGTTTCTTTTTTAGGAGCAGCGAGTAGCGGGCTTTTTTTTATTATTGTTTTCTTTTTTTGTGTGTGCCCTTGAGCTGCCTCCTTTGTTGTAAAAACAACAACAACAACAACAACAACAACAAAAATAATAATGTGCAAGATGAACAAGATAAAAAAAAGGATGACGGGTATAATGTTGATGAAGATGAAAAGAATGAAGGAGAAAAGGACCACGAACGATAAGAAAAGTAAAGCTAAAACGATACCTGAAAGAGCCAGAAAGTGAGAAAAAAGAAAAAAAAAGAGAGAAAAAAAAAGACGGCAAGGCAGCAGGTGGAAGAAGCGGAGCAAAACCATCATCAAGAACGCGGGGGAGTCCAAGAACGACAAGAATTTTCCTTCCCCAAGATTAAGCTTCAAAATAATTGGGTCATTCACGAAGGATAGCGAGCGTCGGGGACCGCGCTGCGCACTGTGTCAACGTGAGCCGCCGCGCCGCCCCGGACCCGCCGATCCTGCCGTGATGGGGACGTAACTTAGCGAATCCACGGCTAATATTACGGCCAGGAGGAGATAAGAGGCGCGGGCAGGGAGAGGAAGAAGAGGAAGACCTATGTAGGATGAGCAGGAGGGAAGGCGTTCGTAGGAAGAGAGGGAAGAGGAAGAAAGATGAAGGAGCTGAAGAGACGTTGGTAAGAAGAGTAGGAAGAGGAAGAGCCATGTAGGAGAGAAGACGTTGGTAAGAAGAGGAAGACGAGACAGAAGAGAAAGAGCTATGTAAGAAGAGCAGGAGCAACAGAAGACGGTGGTAAAAAGAGAAACATGAAGAGAAGCTATCTAGAATACCGGGGAAAAGAAGGAAGAGAAGGAGGAAGAAGTGCTAGGTAGGCAGAGAGAAAAAAAAAGATCAAGCAGGTAAGAATAGGAACTTGAAGAAGAGAAGCTATCTAGGATTTGGAGGAAGAGGAGGAAGGATAACGGAAGAAGAAGGAGGACATCAAGTTGGAAGAAACAGTGTAGTGGTAGTGGTAGTAGTAGTAGTAGTAGTAGTAGTAGTAGTAGCAGCAGCAGCAGTAGTAGTAGAGTAATAATAGAAGTAGTTATAAAAGTCATATAAAGTAAAAAATAGTTATTGATTTGTTATTTTTGTTGTTGCAGCGGCTAGCGACAGGTAGTGGTGGTGGTGGTCGTTACAATAATAGTGGTGCAGGCAGTGGTATAAGTCATATAAACAGTGGTGGTGGTGGTGGTCGTGATGGTGGTGGTGAAGAGTGAATGATGGCGTGTGTATATGGACGGGGAGGTGTGGTTGGGAGGATGGGAGGGTGGGAACGCGGGGGGAGGGGTGAAAGGGGGGGTATATGGGGGTGGGTGGGAGGGTGGGTGGAGAGGTACATACCACAGTCGTATTTCATTGAAGGTGAGGAAGTGTTGGCAGGAATGACGGTGGCAATGACAGTAGTGGTTGTGGTGATCGTGATGGAGGAGGAGGAGGAGGAGGAGGAGTGGGAGGAGCCGTAACACAACCACAAGATTTAAGACCACTCCGGGAATGGACAAAAATACGGTTGTTGCGAGAAGACGTAAAATCATTGGCCGGACCGCAATTGATATTCGTGTTTTCTCCTGTCCTGTGAGAGAGAGAGAGAGAGAGAGAGAGAGAGAGAGAGAGAGAGAGAGAGAGAGAGAGAGAGAGAGAGAGAGAGAGAGAGAGAGAGAGAGAGAGAGAGAGAGAGAGAGAGAGAGAGAGAGAGAGAGAGAGAGAGAGAGAGAGAGAGAGAGAGAGAGAGAGAGAGAGAGAGGATGTGTGCAGAAAAGAAAAAAAAGGAAAGAGGGAACAGGAAAAAGAACGAAGAGAAAAAAAAAACGATATGATAAGAATAAAACAAAGAAAATCCGCCATAAAGACCAGAAGAAGGAAAAAATATATGAAGTAAAAAACGTAAGACAAGGAGGGAGAAAGAGGAGGGAAGGGAACCAATTTCGATCTGAGTAACACGCACAGTATTCATGAGGGTTGCCACCGAACCTCTGCTCAGCGCCAGGGAAACAGAGGAGGCACCGCTGACGCCCTGACCTCCGGAAGCACCTCTCCACTCGTTAGCGCGTGCCTGCTGCAGTGGGGGAGGGGGAGGAGAGGGAGAAGGATGAGGAGGAAGGGCTGGGGGCTGACGACTCACCTGCAGGCCAGCGTCAGAAGTTAATAGACCCGTACACCTCCACACATCCTGAACCCCATCCCCGCGTCCCGTGCTCTCCTTTTTTTTCTTTTTTTTTAATATTTCTGGGTAGGAGTGATTGCGGTGCGTCGCGTCGTGTTCGTGGTGTCGCAATGGTCGTCGCGCCGCACGTTATCAGCCGCGGTGAGGAATGTGGCGACAGCGAACACCGCCACCGCTGCCTCCGTGACGGACGGCCGCGCTTCAGTGAATTGTTGAGCCGTAATGGCGTGTACACCGTCCGGGAATTGACTGCTACGGAGAACCCGCCATATCTCGGCTTATAAAAATTGTGTGGTATATGTGCGTGCTGGTATTATTATTATTCCATATCTTACCAACAATAAAATCAGCAACTGCTACTACTTCAACTACTTCAACTTTTACTACTACTACTACTACTACTACATACATTATTGCTACCACATAAACAATTACTATCACTACCCCTCTCCTCCTCCTCCTCCCTGCCCCCCCTCACTTCCCCTCCCCCGTAAGTTAGCCGCCATTTATCTTGTGCACACACGCCCTCGCCACGCCTCCCCTGCGGCACGCCAGCCATCAAGGAGTCGAGATCCCTGTCGGCCATACACAGCTGCACGTTCCTCGCACCTCGCACCCCCCTTCCCCTCTCTGCTTTCACCTCCCCCTCCCTCGACTCTCCTTCCTGTGCGTTGTAGGTGAATCTCCACTTTTCCTGCCACTATTAATTCAACTTCTTTTCTCCATCTATTTTTCTCCTTCACCTCACCTCTAACATAAAGCACCTTCCTCCTTCTACAGCTCCTTTGCGTGACGACTCCGCTCCTTCATTATACTGGCCCTTGTTTCCTTCAACCAGTCACATCCTTTCCTTTCCTGTATTAGTTCCCCTCATGCAAACCCTGTCCCTATCCTTCCGTCCTTCATTCTGTTTCCTTTATCAACATTTTCCCTGCGGCCAGTCACATCCGTTCTTTCCCTGCGCTTGTTTTCCTTATGCAAGCCCTATGTCACTTTCCTCATGTACCTATCCTTCCGTTCTTCGTTCTGTCTTCTTTGTAAACCTTTTCCTCCAACTATACATCTCTTCTTCGTTTCTTCCATCCATTCTCTTCCAGCCCAACTTGCTCCAATCATCTGCCCATCACGTTCCATCTCCTACAGTCCTTCGTTCTGCCTTCCATATCAGCTTTTTCATTTAATTACTCATCTTCCTTTCCCCACCCGTTCTCCTTCAGCCCACCTTGCTCCTTTCACTTGCCATTTCCGTTCCATACTCTTCTTCATTGCCTTCTTTATCAGCCTTTTCCTTCAACTACACCTCTTCTTCCTTTACAAAATACCCCTTCTTTTTCTTCTTTCCGCTACACCTATTCTTTCTTTCCTCTACCCATTCCCCTTCAGGTACACCTCTTCTTCCCTTCATCAACGCGTCCCCCTTCCAACCCACCTTGCTCCCATCACCTGCCCTTCCCGTCCTCCGTCCTCCTTATTCTCCCAACTCATTCCTTGCCTTCAGCGTCCCGTGGCGGCCAGCACACGCATTACACACGCAGACGGACACAGGGTAAAAAGTGGGATTCTTTTTACCTCAGACAGACGTACCCTGGACACGCCAAGGGAAGGAGAGTAGAGGAGTATCACGGGCCAACACCACGAGTCAACACCAAGGGTCAACACCACAACACCAGACTGCCAATAAAACAGTAACGTATTAACCCGCCCACGGACCATGACAGTCATCACCACCACCGCCATCACCACCACTATCACCGTCACTATGGATATTAAGCTTTTTGTAATGGTGCTCAAATAGCGGTGTTGGTGGTGAGGGTATCCATTATGCTGGTCTTGGTGTTGGTGCTTGTGGTTGTGATAGTGGTTGAGGTGGTGGTGGTGGTGGTGGGTCGCTAAAAACTCGCCTCTCCCGCCGGATTCAACTCCATCACTGTGGTTTGAAGGTTTGTGACAGTGGACCACCCGCACGAGACTCAAGGCCCTCAAGAGTTCACCTCACTTCCTTTACCTCCATCACCACCTCCACGACCACCACCACCATCACTACTTCCTCCCCTCCTTCAACACTTAACATTATATTCCCCTCCATCACCACCAATCACCAGCGTGCATCATTACCACCACGTTACCACTCCACCACCACCACCACCACCACCACCTCCATCTCACACTCATCTTATATTCCTCACCCTCATCAACCACCACCACCACCACCAAAATGAGTCCACCATATATCTGTACCCTCCACTTACCTTCCCTACCCTTTCTCTCCACCACCAACCTTGCCTCCTTGCCTCCACCACCACCCATCACCCCCGGCCCCACCTCCACACCTTTCCCTCAGCCCCATCACCTGTCCTATCCCCGTAACTGTCTCCGCTGACGAGCTGAAAATCCATACGTGAGCAAATAATATT
Source organism: Eriocheir sinensis (assembly GCF_024679095.1). Classification (NCBI taxonomy): domain Eukaryota; kingdom Metazoa; phylum Arthropoda; class Malacostraca; order Decapoda; family Varunidae; genus Eriocheir; species Eriocheir sinensis. The sequence continues at coordinate 12,774,903 of NC_066529.1, forward strand.
GTGGAAGTGACTTGGCGACGGAGCTTATTGCTGCAACACACGACGCCCCGAGTGTTGGTTGCGTGTGTGTGTGTGTGTGTGTGTGTGTGTGTGTGTGTGTGTGTGTGTGTGTGTGTGTTGCCTCGCCCTGCTTCGTCCTCGTAATGGTTTTCGTTATCCGTTTGTAAGTGTGTGTGTGTGTGTGGGAGGGGGAGGGAAGGGAGGGGGGGAGGGTAGAATGGTAGTCGAGGGGTTAGGGGGTAAGGGGGGGGAGTATTTTCGTCCCATTCTCGCTCTCCCTCTATTTTGTGTCTGTCTGTTTGAGGCCGGGTATGTATTTTTTCCCTTCTCGTCTACTATCTTAAAAATATGCGTGGGAGTGGGAGTTTTTTCTACCCATCTACTTCTTTATCTATTACTATCCTCCTTCTCTTTCTTGTTCTACTACTACTACTACTACTACTACTACTACTACTACGACAATTCTTCCTCCTTCTCCTACTTTACTACTACTGCTATTACGAGGTACTCCATTTTTTACCTCTCTCTCTCTCTTCCTCCCTCACCCTTTTTTCTGTGTATTGAGTTCGTGGTGATAACTTTGAGCGGGCGAGCGGCGTTCCGTCCCTGAGATAAGGCTCCCATTAGCGTATATTTCTGACAGCTGTTATTACCTTGAGTCTAAATGGCCGGGGTGTAATTGGCGGCGGGATGGTCCACGCTGTTGATTGTTATGATTGTGCTGATTGTGCTGGTGTGTGAGTGATTGTCCAATGGGTTGTCGGGGTGGTGGTGGTAGGTAGTGGTGGAGGAGGTTGGTATGGTGAGTTCTATAGCAGTGGTGGTGGTAGTAGTGGTGGGGGAGGTGGACGGTTATGGTGGTGATATGGTGGGTTATATAGCACTGGAGGTGACGATGGTAGTGGGTAGTGGTTGGTAGTAGTGGTGGGGGAGGTGGACGGTTGTGGTGGTGATATGGTGGGCTCTATAGCAGTGGTGATGATGGTGGTGGGTAGTGGTAGTAGTGGTGGGTGGAGGTGGACGGTTGTGGTGGTGGTGGTGGTGGTGGTAGATGTAGGTATATGGTGAGGGTTACCAGCTGTTGTGTTAGTTGTGATTGTTGTTGTTGAGGGGGTGGTGGTTGTGGTGGTGGTCCTTGTGGGTGAAAGAATTGTGATCGGGTCTGGGAATGGTGAAGTACAGATGGTGATGGTGATGGTGAGTGAAGGTGGAAGTGCCTCTACCAATCTATATATTTACTTATTTATCTTTTTATCGATTTATTTTATCTTCTAAATAACATTACGAACCAGACACCACGACCACCACAACCATCCTCCTCCTCCTCCTCCTCCTCTTCCTTGTCCTTCCCTCTCTCCTCCTCCTCCTCCTTATCCTCCTACCTGTTCTTCTTTTCCCTTTTCTTCTTCTCTTTCTATATTTTCTTCTTGTCTCCCTCCCCTTCTTCTTTTCTAGTCTTCGTATGTAGTTTAAACTCTCCGCCCCTAAACCTCCATCACCACCACCACCACAAGCACCACCACTACAAGCACCACTACCACCACCACCACCACCACCACCACCACTGCCAGCATTCCACAGTTTACATTCATCACCAAGGTTATCACAGTTATTACCACCTCGTACGCTCATTCTCCTTTTCTTTTTTTTCTTATTCTTTTTTTGGTTTTGTAATTAATATCTTCTCCGTTCGTCCGTCCGTCCTCTTCTGGCGGATCAAAACACTTGGACGTGGAATAATACACACACACACACACACACACACACACACACACACACACACACACACACACACACACACACACACACACACGTATGCCCCCTAAAGTCTGTAATAAAAGTCGTCTGTAATAAAAAAATGGCAAAATAATGGAAAATAGAGTAGTTTTATGAGGGGAAAAAAATAACCTTGAGATGAAAAAGATACATAGGTCTATAGAAAAGATTAACAAAGAGAAAGGTAGATAAATAGATAGAAAAACACACAAAGGTAGACAGACAGATAGAGACAAATATACATAGAAAGATAGGTAGATAGATACGTAGATAAGAAGACAATTGAGTAGATAGATAAATTGTAGATAGATAACCAAGCAAGCAAACTCACGACGCTCCTGCAATGTTTCTTCAGTAAATTATTGGCTCATGAAATTACGTGCCTCAGATTTATCATGCGTGCCGGACGATGATAAAGGAAGGAGGAAGGAAGGGAGGTAAAAAAGCTGAAAAAAAGAGGAGGAGAAGAATGAGAATAAAACAGGAGAGCCCCATAAATCTAAGAATGAGTGACGTGAAATGGATGATGCCCCGGTGTTATCAGCCTGACCCCTAACTCAGCCCAACCCCTTCTTCCTTTTCCTCCTACTCCTTCTCTTACTTGTCCTTCTTTATTCTTTCCTCCTTATCATTGTTTTCCTCCTCAGTTTCCTTCTTTCACTTGTCCAAATCTTTTACTTGTTTTACTTGTGATTCATTCTTTTTTCCTTATCCTTGTTTTCCTCCTCTTCACTACCCTCCTTTCCCTCCTCACTATGCTTCTTTCCTTTTTTTCTTTCTTGTTTTCCCTTTACCCTCTCCTCCTTGTCTTTGTTTCCCTCCTCCTCCTCCTCCTACTTTTCCTCTTCCTTGTCCTCCTTTGCTTTCCTCGTTATCTTTTTCTCCATCATTATCTCATTCATCTTCTTCATCCTCCTTTTCCTCCTCTTCCTCTTCCTCCTCCCCTTCACTGCACCTGTTCCTCCACACCTCTTCTCTCACCTGCTCCACCTGCCCGCCTGACGAAGGAACGTCGGGATAATTATACTTTTTACCTTGTCATGTATTTACGAAACAACCTCCTTTCTTTATGACGTCTATTTTTCTGCTTTTTTTATTCCTTGTGGTTGATCTCTCGGCGCTCGTTTGTGGCGTTAGTGTACGTGTGTATGATTCGTTAGTATTTTTTTCTTGGTACCTTCGCTTTTAATGTTTTACCTTGTGGTAGATCTCTCAGCGCTCGTTTCTTAGTGGGTGTATAGGTGGGCTGTTTTGATTTAAATCAAATTATATAAATCAAGTGATTTAAATCGATTTAAATAAAAAAAAAAATCATGATTTAAATCAAAATCAAATATACTGTATTTAAAATGATTTAAGTGTAATATCAAAAGTAAATTATCTATATATATATATATATATATATATATATATATATATATATATATATATATATATATATATATATATATATATATATATATATATATATATATATATATATATATATATATATATATATATATATATATATATATATATATATATATATATATATATATATATAAGGAAGAAGGAAAAACATGTGAGCCAGTTGCACAGGAAAAGTGTCAAGTCTACTTGTCCTGTACTGATCCTCTGGCAAGTCAGGCACCAGTGAATCATTGTCATTTCTTGCAAGAAAAATATTCCAAATCATAAAAAAGGTAAACTATTAGTCCTACTTATGATTTTTATGTGAAAAACTCATCTTGAGTAATGTATATTAAACCATAGTTTCATTTAACATTGGCCAAGTTTAATACAAGAAAATGGCCTCCTAAGATTGAAACAAATAATCAGTGGAAACAAACAAGGATTAATTTAAATTAAAAAAAAAATCGATTTAAATAAAATATATCCGATTTAAATCAAATAAATCGCTTTTTTCATATTTTTTAGAAAAAAAATCATGATTTTTTCCAACCCTGGTGTATAGTGTTTATATGGTTCGTTGGTATTATTTTCAGGACACTCGTTTTTATTGTTTTTATTTTATTGGTTGGTTGTTTTATTATATTTTATAAACATTTGTAATTTGTTTCAGTATATTTTATTAGTTTCAGCTGTTAGGTGTATTCATTCATTGTTTTTTTTTTTTCTCGTTTATTCTGGTGTGACTTCCGTCGCCTTCTCCTCCTCCTCTCCTATCTACCACTGCCTCCTCTGTTTCATTCATCGTCTCCTCCTCCTACTTTGTCTACATCATCGCTCTCTTCTTCTTTTCCTACTACTTCATCTCCATCCTTGGCATTGCTTTCATCTCAGTCTCCTCCTCTTTCTTCTCTTCCTCCGACACCTCCGTTTCTGTCACCGTCACATTCTCCTCCATCTCCTCCTAACCTCTGTCTCCATTATCAATTTTTTCTCCCTCCCAATAATGTATTTTTTCTCTTCTACCGTCACTTCTTTCTTTTCCGTCTCTTCTCTTCCTCCAGTTTCATTTTCAAAGCCTAGTCCTCTTTTCTTTATCTCCATCGTCTGCTTCTTCTTCTCCACCATCTCTGTTTTCTTCTTTTTCTTCCATCATCCTTTCTTTTTCTTTCTCTTCCATCCTTTCCTACTCCTTCCCCTCTTCCTCCACCTCCGTCTCTTTCTCTACCAAGATCGCCTTCTCCATCATCTTCCTTCTCCTCCTCTTCTTTTCCCCCTTTCTCTTCCTCCTCCTTCGCCTTCGTGTCTTTCTCCGCCATCATTCGCCTCCTTCTCGACCACTTCCTTCGTCTTCTTTTCCGTCTCTTCCACACCTCCTTCTTCTGAGTCTTCTCTTCTTTCCTCTCCGCCATCGCCTTCTCTGCTTTCGCCTCTTTTGTCATTGTCTTTTTCCTTCGCCATTGCCACCACCGCCTCCGCCATCGCCACCATCGCCGCCATCGCCGCTGGAGCCACTATGCTGTTGGGCGCAGATTTATGGCTTTCATTACGTGACGAAGCTTTCCTTACTCCTGGGGGCTGTGTGTCTTGGCGGCGAGCGTTGCGATTCCCGTTCTTGCGGCAAAGGCGAAGCGAGGTTTGACGGTCGGCGGGTGAAGAAGGATGGAGTGCTTCTGCTGCTGTTGCTGTTGTTGCTGGTGCTGAGGTTGAGTTACGTCAAGGCCACCACCGCTCTTAAAGTTGCTGTGGTTGTTGTTGTAAGAGAAGATTAGTTAAAGGGAAAGGTTTATAAAGAAGACAGATCGAAGGACGGAGGGATAGGAACAGAAAAAAAGGGATATATAGGGTTTACGTGAAGGAAACAAGTGTAGGGAAATAAAGAATGCGTGAGTGTTGTTGTTGTTGCTGTTGCAAGAAAAGGTGTAGTTGAAGGGGGAGGTTTACAAATAAGACAGAACGAAGGACGGAGGGATAGGGACAGGGGAAAGGGGAAAGGTTTGCATGAGGGGAACAAGTGTAGGGAAAGAAAGAATATGTCAGTGTTGTTGTTGTTGCTGTTGAAAGAAGAGGTGTAGTTGAAGAGGGTAGTTTACAAATAAGACAGAACGAAGGACGGAGGGTATAGGGACAGGGGAAAGGGGAAAGGTTTGCATGAGGGGAACAAGTGTAGGGAAAGAAAGAATGTAGTTGCTGTTGATGTTGCTATTGTTGCGTTTATGTTACTGTTATGTTGACGGGGAGTTATTCCGCTTACGATCTGTTGTTACTGGTCAGCTGCCGGGAGGAAAATTGTTTGCTCTTTGGGCGTGAGTGGTGTTGCTGTATTGGCCTGGACGGGCTATTGTTATGCTGTCATTGTTATGCTGTTATTGTTATGCTGTGGAATCGACCTCTCTTTTGGTCTCTCATTCTTTTTCTTTTACCGGAGCAGCGTTTAGCGGGCTCTTTCGTTGCTGTTTTTGTTTTTTGCCCTTGAGCTGCCTCCCTTGTTGTAATAAAAAATATATTCCAGGGCTGTTGTCTGCTTGGCGGCGGAGGGATCTACAGCTCCATTATCAGGCGGGATTCTTGTGGTCTTCAGTGATTGTTGCTGCGTTGCTGTGGGTTGAAGGGGGCACGGCATTGTTGATTGGACGCTGTTTCATTGATGGGTTGGTGTTTCGTTGACGGGGATATTTCACTGAAGGGCCGGGATTTGGTTGATAGGGATGTTTCATTGGCGGGACGGTGTTCTGGTGACAGGGATGTTTCAAGGGCGGGACGGGATTCGTTGACAGAGGCGTAGTATCAGAGGCAAGGATCGCTGTTTCACTTACGGGACGCTAATATCTCGTTATCAGAGGCGTTGTTTCATTGGCGGAGTTACGGTTTCATTAAAAAAAAGGCTCTGTTTCTTTAACGGGAGAAGCGCTTAATTGGCGGCAAAAGTGTTTACTTGACGATGGAGCAGCCGTTTCACTCGCGCGAGAGCTGCTTCGGGGACGGAAAAAAGTGGATGAGTCACATGCGCCGAATACGTAATTGGTGTAGACAAAGGTCCTTTAGCCGGGGCCGGTGTCTCGTTGGCGGGCATTGCTGCGTTGTCGATAAACTGACCTGTTTTTCGGGGATGCAGTTTTTCGCTCTCTCTTTGTCCGTTTGGCGTCGGATAAATGTCACGCGCCATGGGTTTTACGATGAGATTTCCAGTTTTTGCCTCACTTTCCTGGAGCGGGTGGCGGCGGCGGTGGCGGAGGGTGGGGGCGGCGGTGGTGGCAAGATAAATAGTTGTAGAGGTGGTGGTGGTGGTGGTGCCGGGAAGATAAACGGTGGCGGTGGTGAATGTCCTCGCAAACATAAAAATGGTGTGTCAGGTGTCGTGATGGTGATGTGATTATCGTTACTGGTCGCCGATCTGACACCTCAATCTAGCGCGGGTTCGAATCTTTCCTTGCCTGCGGGGTGGACGGACGCCTGAGACACCCCGTCACCACCACCGCCGCTACATGTCCCTGGCTTTCGCGGGTGACAGATGAACGAGGAGCGGCGGGGATAACGCGCTGACAGACCAACTTTGATAGCTCGTATAGCATGGTGGCAATGCGTCCACGGAGGGAAAGAGACTGATAAATGGGCGTCAGTGTGTGTGTGTGGAGGGAGGATGGGTGGGGAATGAGGGGGAGGTAAGGGGAGAACGAGTGCAGAAAGGTGGAATGTTTGTGGGTATGTGATATGTGGGTGGTTTTGATACTGTAAATATGAAAGTGTCTAAGGTCTGATAAATGGGTTGGGAATGGTGGGGAGGTTGGGTAATAAGAGTGCAGAGGGATGGGATGCAAGTGGGTAGGTGGGTGGGGGTGTGGCTTTGATACTGTATATATGTAGGTAGTTAAGGATGGGTGGGTGGGAGTTTGAGTCGGCTGGGTATGTGGGTGGATGTGACTGGATATATGTGAAGGAATGCGTGCCTGTGTATATGTGGGTGTGGGTGTAGAGGTAGATAAGAGGTAGCTTGTGTGGATCATGGGTGTGTGGGTAGACTTATGGGTATGTGGGTGGGTGTGAGTGGATGTATGTGTGTATGTAGGTGTGAGTGCCTGTGTGTAAATTTGAGTGTGGGTGTCAAGGTGAATGAGTATGAAGGTGTCAGAATATTGCAGGGTATTAATCACTCTCTCAACCATCCTCCCTCCCTCGCTTCCTGCCTTAAGTAATGAATTAGCCTAACCTCTTCGTTCCTGTTCCATCACCGCCAAATCAGCCGGGCGGGGAAGACGAAGCTACTTTTGTCTTTCCTTCCCTTTTGTATTCCTGTAAGTTGCCTTTAGGAATTTGCTTGTTACACGAGTATTCACGGCCCACTGAACACCAAGGAAGGAGGAGAAGAAGGAGGAGGAGCAGGAGGAGGAGGAGGAGGGAGAAAGGGGTATTAAAGGACAAATTATGATGGGGAGGGAGGAGAGAAGGACAAGGGGACGAAAACGAGGATAGGAGGGAGAAAATAGGGGGGAGAAGGAGGAGGAGAATGAGGAGGAGGGAGAAAGGGGTAGTAAAGGACAATTTATGATAGGGAGGCAGGAGAGAAGAAAGGACAAGGGGACGAAAACGAGGATAGGAGGGAGGGAGGGAGGGAGAAAATAGGGAGTAGGAGGAGAAGAAGAGGGGTAGGAGGGGGAGGGAGAGGAGGAGGAGGAGGAAGATGGGGGAGGTTGTAACATACATAATCACTCTAATTACGACATGAAACGAGTAAAATATCTCCAACTGATGAGGGAGAATTACGCCGTTGGCCGGGCAGGATGCGACTTTGGGGACCGCTGGAGGAAGGCACACGTGGGGGCGGCGGGGGGCGGGGGCAGAGGCGCGCTGAGGCCGATCAAGCAAATTTGTAAACAAGGCTCGTGTGCTGAGTTACGGCAGAGGCGGCGGCGGTGGTGCCGTGGAGCTCGGGGTCGCGGGGCAATTATGACGTAACACGAAGGAGGGTGATGGAGCAGCGAGGAGCGCCACGGGGGACTGTCTCGACCAAGATTCTGCAAGACAACAAGCAATCACTCGCCGCGGACGGGACGCTAGTGGGCTAATGGGATTGCTGGCGGGAGAGAAGGCGGCAGGGAGGAAGGGAGGGAATGGGGCCAGAGGAAGAAGTAAGCAGCGTATAGGGTGGCAAAGGAAGACAGCCAGGCATGATAAAGGGGAGCAGAGGAAGATAAGCAGGAAGAGACAGAAGAAGACAGGCAGTAGTATAGGGTGGTAAAGGAAGACAGATAGGTGTGGTAAAGGGAAGAGGAGACGATAAGGAGGAAGAGACAGGCAGCAGCATAGAGGGGCAAAGGAAGACAGCTAGACATGATGGTGAAGCTGTGAAGGCGATAAAAGGGGAAGGACAGATAGGGAAAGAAACAAACAGCGACAGGGTGGCAAAGAAAGCAAGCATGAAATGATAAAGGCGTTTGGTTCACTGGTGACTGATTGGTTGGTTGGGTGACTGGTTGACTGGTTTGTTTGGTTGACTGGTTGCTTGCATGATTTGATGACTGGAGGGATGGATGACAGGAGACAGCATGAGAGGAATGAAGGGTGGGCGGGGGAAGAGCATGCAGGTATTTGATCTATTGATGGCACACAGAGAGAACTATTTTTTGGAGGGATGGAAAAGAGGAGGAGGAGGCGGGGGTCGTGGGTGGGCAAGCAGGTATGTGTCAGAAGCGAGGATATAAATAATTCATGTATTGAGAATTGCATCACATTTATCAGGGCGGGCATTCAACGGGCAGTCAGGAAGGGGAGAGTGGCACGTCGTTCTATCACTGTAACGACCACGGGCGCGACAGGGGGATGAATGAATAAAACTGAACAAAACCAAGACCTGTCGAGAGCTATGACGGTGTTGGAAGAGACGAGGGAGGGGAAAAGGAGGGGAAGGGGACGAAATGGAAATTGCCTCTATCTCTCCCCTCTTTTATTCTTCTTACCTCCCTTTCCTAGTTCTCTCATTCACTACTTCATTCTCTCCTCCTTTTGCTGGTTTCATTCTCCTCCCTCTCTCTTTCTCTCACCTTATCTGGTTTCCACAGTCCTTCCTTTTCTGTGTTTCTCTCTTTCTCCTTTATCCTTTCCTCTCTCTCCTCTTTATCTCTTTCTTCTTCGTTCTTTCCTCTCTCCTCTCTATCTCTTTCTCCTTCATTCTATCCCCTTTCTTCTCTAATTCACCTTCATTCGTTCCCCTCTTCTCTCTATCTCCTTTTCCTTCATTCTTTCCCCTCTCCTCTCTATCTATTGGTAAAGGGACTGGAGGATAGGGGATGGATTCGTAATGGGGATGGTGGAGAGGGGAAGGGTTAGTAATGGGACTGGAGGAGAGGGGAAGGATTGGTAATGGGACTGGTGGAGAGAGGAAGGGTTGGTAATGGGATTGGTGGATAGGGGAAGGATTGGTAATGGGACTGGAGGATAGGGGAAGGGTTGGTAATGGGACTGGAGGATAAGGTAAGGATTAGTGATGGGACGGTGGAGAAGGGAAGGATTGGTAATGGGACTGGTGGATAGGGGAAGGGTTGGTAATGGGACTGGTGGATAAGGGAAGGTTGGATAAAGGGACTGGTCGATAGGGGAAGGATTGGTAATGGGCCTGGTGGAGAGGGGAAGGGTTGGTAATGGGACTGGTGGATAGGGGAAGGGTTGGTAATGGGACTGGTGGATAGGGGAAGGATTGGTAATGAGACTGGTGTAGAGGCGTAGGGTTGGTAATGGGACTGGTGGATAGGGGAATAATTAGTAAAGGGAATGGTGGATAGGGGAAGGATTAATAATGGGACTGTTAGATAGGGGAAGGATTGGTAATGGAAGTGATGTATAGGGGAAGGATTAGTAATGGGACTGGTGGATAGGGGAATGGTTGGTAATGGGACTGGTGGAAAGGGGAAGGGTTGGTAATGGGACTAGTGGAAAGGGGAATGATTGGTAATGGGACTGGTGGATCGGGGAAGGATTAGTTATGGGACTGGTGGATGGGGGAAGGGTTGGTAATGTGACTGGTGGATAGGGGAAGGATTAGTAATGGGACTGGTGGATAGGGGAAGGGTTGGTAATGGGACTGGTGGATAGGGGAAGGGTTGGTAATGAAACTGGTGGATAGGGGAAGGATTGGTAATGGGACTGGTGGATAGGAGGATTAATAATGGGACTGGTGGATAGGGGAAGGATTAGTAATGGGATTGGTGGATAGAGGAAGGGTTGGTAATGGGACTGGTGGATAGGGGAAGGATTGGTAATGGGACTGGTTGATAGGGGAAAGGTAGGTAATGGGACTGGTTGAGGGGGGAAGGATTGGTAATGGGAATTGTGGATTGGGGAAGGATTAGTAATGGGACTGGTAATGGGACTGCTGGATAGGGGAAGGGTTGGTAATGGGACTGATGGACAGCGCAAGGGTTGGTAATGGAACTGGTGGATAGGGGAAGGATTGGTAATGGGACTGGTGAAGAGGGGAAGGATTGGTAATGGGACTAGTGGATAAGGGAAGGATTAGTAATGGGACTGGTTGATAGGGGAATGGTTGGTAATGAGACTAGTGGATAGGAGAAGGAATAGTATTGGGACTGGTGGATAGGGGAAGGGTTGGTAATGGGACTGGTGGATAGGGGAAGGATTGGTAATGGGACTGGTGGAAAGGGGAAGGGTTGGTAATGGGACTGGTGGATAGGGAACGGGCTGGTAATGGGACTGGTGGATAGGGGACAGGTTGGTAATGGGACTGGTGGAGAGGGGAAGGATTGGTAATGGGACTGGTGGATAGGGGAAGGGTTAGTAACTGGACTGGTGGATAGCGGAAGGATTGGTAATGGGACTGGTAGAGAGGACATGGGTTGATAATTGGAGGGGTGGACAGGGGAAGGATTGGTAATTGGACTGGTATATAGGGAATAGGTTGGTAATGGGACTGGTGGAGAGGGGAAGGGTTGGTAATGGGACTGGTGGATAGGGGAAGGATTGGTAATGGGACTGGTGGACAGGGGAAGGGTTGGTAATGGGACTGGTGGATAAGGGAACGATTGGTAATGGAACTGGTGGACAGAGGAAGGGTTGGTAATGGGACTTGTAGATAGGGGAAGGATTGGTAATGGGACTGGTGGATAGGGGAAGGGATGGTAATGGGACTGGTGGAGATGGGAAGGGTTGCTAATGGGACTGGTGGATAGGAGAAGGATTGGTAATGGGCCTGATGGATAGGGGAAGAGTTGGTAATGGGACTGGAGAATAAGGGAAGGATTAGTGATGGGACGGTGGAGAAGGGATGGATTGGTAAGGGGACTGGTGGATAGGTTAAGGGTTGGTAATGGGACTGGTGGATAGCGGAAGGTTGGATAATGGGACTGGTCGATAGGGGAAGGATTGGTAATGGGCCTGGTGGAGAGGGGAAGGGTTGGTAATGGGACTGGTGGATAGGGGAAGGGTTGGTAATGAGACTGGTGGATAGGGGAAGGATTGGTAATGGGACTGGTGGAGAGGTGTAGGATTGGTAATGGGATTGGTGCATAGGGGAAAGATTGGTAATAGGACTGGTGGATAGGGGAAGGATTAGTAATGGGACTGGTGGATAGGGGAAGGATTAATAATGGGACTGTTGGATAGGGGAAGGGTTGGTAATAGGAGTGGTGTATAGGGGAAGGATTAGTAATACGACTGGAGGATAGGGGAAGGGTTGGTAATGGGACTGGTGGAAAGGGGAAGGGTTGGTAATGGGACTGGTGGATAGGGGAATGATTGGTAATGGGACTGGTGGATCGGGAAAGGATTAGTTATGGGACTGGTGGATAGGGGAAGGGTTGGTAATGGGACTGGTGGATAGGGGAACAATTAGTAATGGGACTGGTGGATAGGGGAAGGATTGGTAATGGGACTGGTGGATAGGTGAAGGATTGGTAATGGGACTGGTGGATAAGAGAAGGGTTGGTAATGGGACTGGTGGATAGGGGAAGGATTAGTAATAAGACTGGTGGATAGGGGAAGGGTTGGTAATGGGACTAGTGAATAGAGGAAGGATTGGTAATGGGACTGGTTGAGAGGGGAAGGATTGGTAATGGGAATGGTGGATTGGGGAAGGATTGGTGATAGGACTGGTGGATAGGGGAAGGATTGGTAATGGGACTGGTGGATAGGGGAAGGGTTGGTAATCGGGCTGATGGACAGCGCAAGGGTTGGTAATAGACCTGGTGGATAGGGAAAGGATTGGTAATGGGACTGGTGGAGAGGGGAAGGATTGGTAATGGGACTAGTGGATAAGGGAAGGATTAGTAATGGGACTGGTGTATAGGGGAAGGGTTGGTAATGGGACTGGTGGATAGGGGAAGGAATAGTAATGGGACTGGTGGATAGAGGAAGGGTTGGTAATGGGACTGGTGGATAGGGGAAGGATTGGTAATGGGACTGGTGGATAGGGGAAGGATTGGTAATGGGACTGGTGGATAGGGAAGGTTGGTAATGGGACTGGTGGATAGGGAAGGGTTGGTAATGGGACTGGTGGATAGGGAAGGGTTGGTAATGGGACTGGTGGATAGGGGAAGGTTTGGTAATGGGACTGGTGGATAGGGGAAGGTTTGGTAATGGGACTGGTGGATAGGGGAAGGGTTGGTAATGGGACTGGTGGATAGGGGAAGGATTGGTAATGGGACTGGTGGATAGGGAAGGATTGGTAATGGGACTGGTGGATAGGGAAGGTTGGTAATGGGACTGGTGGATAGGGAAGGATTGGTAATGGGACTGGTGGATAGGGAAGGATTGGTAATGGGACTGGTGGATAGGGAAGGATTGGTAATGGGACTGGTGGATAGGGAAGGATTGGTAATGGGACTGGTGGATAGGGAAGGGTTGGTAATGGGACTGGTGGATAGGGAAGGATTGGTAATGGGACTGGTGGATAGGGAAGGATTGGTAATGGGACTGGTGGATAGGGAAGGATTAGTAATGGGACTGGTGGATAGGGAAGGTTGGTAATGGGACTGGTGGATAGGGAAGGTTGGTAATGGGACTGGTGGATAGGGGAAGGATTGGTAATGGGACTGGTGAATAGGGAAGGGTTGGTAATGGGACTGGTGGATAGGGGAAGGATTGGTAATGGGACTGGTGGATAGGGGAAGGATTGGTAATGGGACTGGTGGATAGCGGAAGGATTGGTAATGGGACTGGTGGATAAGGGAAGGGTTGGTAATGGGACAGGTGGATGGGGAAGGATTGGTAATGGGACTGGTGGATAGGGAAGGGTTGGTAATGGGACTGGTGGATAGGGAAGGATTGGTAATGGGACTGGTGGATAGGGAAGGGTTGGTAATGGGACTGGTGGATAGGGAAGGATTGGTAATGGGACTGGTGGATAGGGGAAGGATTGGTAATGGGACTGGTGGATAGGGAAGGATTGGTAATGGGACTGGTGGATAGGGAAGGATTGGTAATGGGACTGGTGGATAGGGGAAGGATTGGTAATGGACTGGTGGATAGGGAAGGGTTGGTAATGGGACTGGTGGATAGGGAAGGATTGGTAATGGGACTGGTGGATAGGGAAGGGTTGGTAATGGGACTGGTGGATAGGGAAGGGTTGGTAATGGGACTGGTGGATAGGGAAGGATTGGTAATGGGACTGGTGGATAGGGAAGGTTGGTAATGGGACTGGTGGATAGGGGAAGGATTGGTAATGGGACTGGTGGATAGGGAAGGGTTGGTAATGGGACTGGTGGATAGGGAATGATTGGTAATGGGACTGGTGGATAGGGGAAGGATTGGTAATGGGACTGGTGGAGAGGGAAGGGTTGGTAATGGGACTGGTGGATAGGGAAGGATTGGTAATGGGACTGGTGGATAGGGAAGGGTTGGTAATGGGACTGGTGGATAGGGAAGGTTGGTAATGGGACTGGTGGATAGGGAAGGGTTGGTAATGGGACTGGTGGATAGGGAAGGATTGGTAATGGGACTGGTGGATAGGGAAGGATTGGTAATGGGACTGGTGGATAGGGAAGGGTTGGTAATGGGACTGGTGGATAGGGAAGGATTGGTAATGGGACTGGTGGATAGGGAAGGATTGGTAATGGGACTGGTGGATAGGGAAGGAGTGGTAATGGGACTGGTGGATAGGGGAAGGGTTGGTAATGGGACTGGTGGATAGGGAAGGATTGGTAATGGGACTGGTGGATAGGGAAGGTTGGTAATGGGACTGGTGGATAGGGAAGGATTGGTAATGGGACTGGTGGATAGGGAAGGATTGGTAATGGGACTGGTGGATAGGGAAGGATTGGTAATGGGACTGGTGGATAGGGAAGGTTGGTAATGGGACTGGTGGATAGAGGAAGGGTTGGTAATGGGACTGGTGGATAGGGGAAGGATTGGTAATGGGACTGGTGGATAGGGGAAGGGTTGGTAATGGGACTGGTGGATAGCGCAAGTATTGGTAATGGGACAGATGGATAGGGAAGGTTGGTAATGGGACTGGTGGATAGGGAAGGATTGGTAATGGGACTGGTGGATAGGGGAAGGATTGGTAATGGGACTGGTGGATAGGGAAGGGTTGGTAATGGGACTGGTGGATAGGGAAGGTTGGTAATGGGACTGGTGGATAGGGAAGGATTGGTAATGGGACTGGTGGATAGGGGAAGGATTGGTAATGGGACTGGTGGATAGGGAAGGATTGGTAATGGGACTGGTGGATAGTGGAAGGCTTGGTAATGGGACTGGTGGATAGTGGAAGGTTTGGTAATGGGACTGGTGGATAGGGGAAGGGTTGGTAATGGGACTGGTGGATAGGGAAGGATTGGTAATGGGACTGGTGGATAGGGAAGGTTGGTAATGGGACTGGTGGATAGGGAAGGGTTGGTAATGGGACTGGTGGATAGGGGAAGGATTGGTAATGGGACTGGTGGATAGGGAAGGATTGGTAATGGGACTGGTGGATAGGGAAGGATTGGTAATGGGACTGGTGGATAGGGGAAGGTTGGTAATGGGACTGGTGGATAGGGGAAGGATTGGTAATGGGACTGGTGGATAGGGAAGGTTGGTAATGGGACTGGTGGATAGGGAAGGATTGGTAATGGGACTGGTGGATAGGGAAGGATTGGTAATGGGACTGGTGGATAGGGGAAGGTTGGTAATGGGACTGGTGGATAGGGAAGGATTGGTAATGGGACTGGTGGATAGGGAAGGGTTGATAATGGGACTGGTGGATAGGGGACGGATTGGTAATGGGACTGGTGGATAGGGGAAGGGTTGGTAATGGGACTAGTGGATAGGGGAAGGATTGGTAAAGTGACTGGTGGATAGGGGAAGGGTTGGAAATGTGACTGGTGGATAAGGGAAATGTTATTAAGGGGACTGGTGGATAGGGGAAGGATTGCTAACGAGACTGGTGGATAGGTGAAGGGTTCGTAATGAGACTGGTGGATAGGGGAAGGATTGGTAATGGAACTGGTGGATAGGGGAAGGGTTGGTAATGGGACTGGTGGATAGCGGAAGTGTTGATAATGGGACTGGTGGATAGGGAAGGATTGGTAATGGACTGGTGGATAGGAAGGGTTGGTAATGGGACTGGTGGATAGGGGAAGGATTGATAATGGGACTGGTGGATAGGGAAATTGTTGGTAATGGGACTGGTGGATAGGGGAAGGGTTGGTAATGGGACTGGTGGATAGGTGAAGGATTGGTAATGGGACTGGTGGATAGGGGAAGGATTGGTAATGGGACTGGTGGATAGGGGAAGTATTGGTAATGGGACTGGTGGATAGGAGAAGGGTTGGTAATGGGACTGGTGGATAGCGGAAGGATTGGTAATGGGACTGGTGGATAGGAGAGGGGTTGGTAATGGGACTGGTGGATAGGGAAGGATTGGTAATGGGACTGGTGGATAGGGGAAGGTTGGTAATGGGACTGGTGGATAGGGAAGTGGTAATGGGACTGGTGGATAGGGAAGGGTTGGTAATGGGACTGGTGGATAGGGAAGGGTTGGTAATGGGACTGGTGGATAGGGGAAGGATTGGTAATGGGACTGGTGGATAGGGAAGGGTTGGTAATGGGACTGGTGGATAGGGAAGGATTGGTAATGGGACTGGTGGATAGGGGAAGGATTGGTAATGCGACTGGTGGATAGGGAAGGTTGGTAATGGGACTGGTGGATAGGGAAGGTTGGTAATGGGACTGGTGGATAGGGAAGGTTGGTAATGGGACTGGTGGATAGGGAAGGATTGGTAATGGGACTGGTGGAGGGAAGGTTGGTAATGGGACTGGTGGATAGGGAAGGATTGGTAATGGGACTGGTGGATAGGGAAGTTGGTAATGGGACTGGTGGATAGGGAAGGATTGGTAATGGGACTGGTGGATAGGGAAGGATTGGTAATGGGACTGGTGGATAGGGGAAGGTTGGTAATGGGACTGGTGGATAGGGGAATGATTGGTAATGGGACTGGTGGATAGGGAAGGGTTGGTAATGGGACTGGTGGATAGGGAAGGATTGGTAATGGGACTGGTGGATAGGGAAGGGTTGGTAATGGGACTGGTGGATAGGGAAGGGTTGGTAATGGACTGGTGGATAGGGAAGGATTGGTAATGGGACTGGTGGAGGGAAGGGTTGGTAATGGGACTGGTGGATAGGGAAGGATTGGTAATGGGACTGGTGGATAGGGAAGGACTGGTAATGGGACTGGTGGATAGGGGAAGGTTGGTAATGGGACTGGTGGATAGGGGAAGGGTTGGTAATGGGACTGGTGGATAGGGAAGGATTGGTAATGGGACTGGTGGATAGGGAAGGATTGGTAATGGGACTGGTGGATAGGGAAGGATTGGTAATGGGACTGGTGGATAGGGGAAGGGTTGGTAATGGGACTGGTGGATAGGGAAGGATTAGTAATGGGACTGGTGGATAGGGAAGGGTTGGTAATGGGACTGGTGGATAGGGAAGGTTGGTAATGGGACTGGTGGATAGGGAAGGATTGGTAATGGGACTGGTGGATAGGGGAAGGTTGGTAATGGGACTGGTGGATAGGGAAGGATTGGTAATGGGACTGGTGGAGGGAAGGATTGGTAATGGGACTGGTGGATAGGGAAGGGTTGGTAATGGAACTGGTGGATAGGGGAACGTTTGGTAATGGGACTGGTGGATCGGGAAGGATTAGTTATGGGACTGGTGGATAGGGGAAGGGTTGGTAATGGGACTGGTGGATAGGGGAAGGATTGGTAATGGGACTGGTGGATAGGCGAAGGGTTGGTAATGGGACTGGTGGATAGGGGAAGGATTAGTAATGGGACTGGTGGATAGGGGAAGGGTTGGTAATGGGAGTGGTGGATAGGGAAGGATTGGTAATGGGACTGGTGGATAGGGGAAGGTTGGTAATGGGACTGGTGGAGGGGAAGGTTGGTAATGGGACTGGTGGATAGGGAAGGATTGGTAATGGGACTGGTGGATAGGGAAGATTGGTAATGGGACTGGTGGATAGGGAAGGATTGGTATTGGGTCTGGTGGATAGTGGAAGGGTTGGTAATGGGACTGGTGGATAGGGGAAGGATTGGTAATGGGACTGGTGGATAGGGAAGGGATTGGTAATGGACTGGTGGATAGGGGAAGGGTTGGTAATGGGACTGGTGGATAGGGAAGGATTGGTGATGGGACTGGTGGATAGGGGAAGGGTTGGTAATGGGACTGGTGGATAGGGGAAGGATTGGTAATGGGACTGGTGGATAGGGGAAGGTTGGTAATGGGACTGGTGGATAGGGAAGGGTTGGTAATGGGACTGGTGGATAGGGAAGGATTGGTAATGGGACTGGTGGATAGGGAAGGATTGGTAATGGGACTGGTGGAGAGGGAAGGATTGGTAATGGGACTGGTGGACAGGGAAGGATGGTAATAGGACTGGTGGATAGGGGAAGGGTTGATAATGGGACTGGTGGATAGCGCAAGGGTTGGTAATGGAACTGGTGGATAGGGGAAGGATTGGTATGGGACTGGTGGAGAGGGGAAGGATTTTTAATGGGACTAGTGGATAAGGGAATGATTAGTAATGGGACTGGTGGATAGGGGAAGGGTTGGGAATGGGAGTGGTGGATAGGGGAAGGATTAGTAATGGGACTGGTGGATAGGGGAAGAATTAGTAATGGGACTTGTGGATAGGGGAAGGGTTGGTAATGGGACTGGTGGATAGCGCAAAGGTTGGTAATGGATCTGGTGGATAGGGTAAGGATTGGTAATGGGACTGGTGGATAGGTAAAGAGTTGGTAATGGGACTGGTGGAGAGGGGAAGGATTAGTAATGGGACTGGTGGATAGGGGAAGGGTTGGTAATGGGACTGGTGGATAGGGGAAGGATTGGTAATGGGACTGGTGGATAGGGGAAGGGTTGGTAATGGGACTGGTGGATAGGGGAATGGTTGGTAATGGGACTGGTGGATAGGGGAATTATTGATAATGGGACTGGTGGAGAGGGGAAGGATTGGTAATGTGACTGGTGGACAGCAGAACGATTAGTAATGGCACTGGTGAATAGAGGAGGGGTTGGTAATGGGACTGGTGTAAAGGGGAAGGATTAGTAATGGGACTGGTGTATAGGGGAAGGGTTGGTAATGGGACTGGTGGATAGGGGAAAGATTGGAAATGGGACTGGTGAATAGGGAAAGGATTAGTAATGGGACTGGTGGATAGGGGAAGGGTTGGTAATGGGACTGGTGGATAGAGGAAGGATTGGTAATGGGACTGGTGGAGAGTGGAAAGGTTGGTAATGGGACAGGTGGACAGGGGAAGGATTAGTAATGGGACTGGTTGAGAGGGGAAAGTTTGGTAATGGGACTGGTGGATAGGGGAAGAATTGGTAATGGGACTGGTGGAGAGGGGAAGGGTTGGTAATAGGACTGGTGGATAGGGGAAGGGTTGGTAATGGGACTGGTGGAGAAGGGAAGGGTTGGTAATGGAACTGATGGAGAGGGGAAGGATTGGTAATGGGACTGGTGGATAGGGGAAGGGTTGGTAATGGGACTGGTGGATAGGGGAAGGGTTGGTAATGGGACTGGTGGATAGGGGAAGGGTTGGTAATGGGACTGGTGGATAGGGGAGGGGTTGGTAATGGGACTGGTGGATAGGGGAAGGATTGGTAATGGGACTGGTGGAGAGTTGTAGGGTTGGTAATGGGACTGGTGGATAGGGGAGGGATTGGTAATGGGATTGGTGGATAGGGGAAGGATTGGTAATGGGACTGGTGGATAGAGGAAGGGTTGATAATGGGACTGGTGGATAGGTGTAGGGTTGGTAATGGGACTGTTGGATAGGGGAAGGATTGGTAATAGGACTGGTGGATAGGGGAAGGATTAGTAATGGGACTAGTGGATAGGGGAAGGATTAATAATGGGGCTGTTGGATAGGGGAAGGGTTGGTAATGGGAGTGGTGTATAGGGGAAGGATTAGTAATGGGACTGGTGGATAGGGGAAGGGTTGGTAATGGGACTGGTGGATAGGGGAAGGGTTGGTAATGGGACTGGTGGATAGGGGAATGATTGGTAATGGGACTAGTGGATCGGGGAAGGATTAGTTATGTGACTGGTGGATAGGGGAAGGGTTGGTAATGGGACTGGTGGATAGGGGAAGGATTAGTAATGGGATTGGTGGAGAGGGGAAGGGTTGGTAATGAGACTGGTGGATAGGGGAAGGGTTGGTAATGGGACTGGTGGATAGGGGAAGGGTTGGTAATGGGACTGGTCGATACAGGAAGGATCAATAATCAGACTGGTGAATAGGGGCAGGGTTGGTAATGGGACTGGTGGATAGGGGAAGGATTGGTAATGGGACTAGTGGTTAGGGGAAGGGTTGGTAATGGGACTGGTGGAGAGGGAAAGGATTGGTAATGGGACTGGTGGATAAGGGAAGGATTGGTAATGGGATTGGTGGATAGGGGAACGATTGGTAATGGAACTGGTGGAGAGGGGAAATATTGGTAATGGGACTGGTGGATAGGGTAAGGATTAGTAATGGGACTGGTGGATAGGGGAAGGGTTGGTGATGGGACTGGTGGATAGGGGAAGTATTAGGAATGGGACTGGTGGATAGGGGAAGGGTTGGTAATGGGACTGGTTGATAGGGGAGGTATTAGTAATGGGACTGGTGGACGGGGGATGGGTTGGTAATGGGACTGGTGGATAGGGGAAGGATTAGTAATGGGACTGGTGGATAGGGGAAGGGTTGGTAATGGGACTGGTGGATAGGGGAAGGATTGGAAATGGGACTTGTGGATAGGGGAAGGATTAGTAATGGGACTGGTGGATAGGGGAAGGGTTGGTAATGGGACTGGTGGAGAGGGGAAGGGTTGGTAATGGGACTGGTGGATAGGGGAAGGATTAGTAATGGGACTTCTGGATAGGGTTAGGCTTGGTAATGGGACTGGTGGATAGGGGAAGGGTTGGTAATGGGACTGGTGGATAGGGGAAGGATTGGTAATGGGACTGGTGGATAGGGGAAGGGTTGGTAATGGGACTGGTGGAGAGGGGAAGGGTTGGTAATGGAAATGGTGGATAGGGGAAGGATTGGTAATGGGACTGGTGGAGGGGGGAAAGGTTGGTAATGGGACTGGTGGAGAGGGGAAGGATTGGAAATGGGAATGGTGGATAGGGGAGCGGTTGGTAATGGGACTGGTGGATAGGGGAAGGATTGATAAGGGTACTGGTGGATAGGGGAAGGATTGGTAATGGGACTGGTGGATAGGTGAAGGATTGGTAATTGGACTGGTGGATAGGGGAAGGGTTGGTAATGGGACTGGTGGATAGGGGAAAGGTAGGTAATGGGACTGGTGGAAAGGGGAAGGATTGGTAATGGGACTGGTGGAGAGGGGAAGGGTTGGTAATGGGATAGGTGGATAGAGGAAGGATTGGTAATGGGACTGGTGGAGAGGAGAAGGGTTGGTAATGGGACTGGTGGATAGGTGAAGGGTTGGTAATGGGACTGGTGGATAGGGGGATGGATTGGTAATGGGACTGGTGGAGAGGGGAAGGGTTTCTAATGGGACTGGGGGATAGGGGAAGGATTGGTAATGGGACTGGTGGATAGGGGGAGGGTTGATAATGGGACTGTTGGATAGGGAAAGGATTGGTAATGGGACTGGAGGAGAGGGGAAGGATTGGTAATGGGACTGGTGGATAGGGGATGGATTGGTAATGGGACTGGTGGAGAGGGGAAAGGTTGGTAATGGGACTGGTGGATAGGGAAAAGGTTGGTAATGGGACTCGTGGAGATGGGAAGGGTTGGTAATGGGACATTCATTCTTTCCCCTCTCCTCTGCATATCTTTCTCCTTCATTCTTTCCCCTCTCCTGTCTATCTCTTTCTTCTTCAATGTTTCCCCTCTCCTCCATCTCTTTCTCTTTTATTATTTTCCCTCTCTTATCTCTCTCTCCTTCATTCTTCTCTCTGTCTTCCCTATCTCTTTCTCCTTTCTTCTTTCCCCTCTCATCTCTCTCCTTCATTCTTTCCCCACTCCTCTCTGTTTCTTTCTCCTTCATTTTTACTCCTCTCGTCTCTCTATCTGTTTCTTCTTCCTCTTGTTCTTTCTTGAGGCCTCGGTGGTAGACGCCAGCATCTTCATTCACCTTTTAGTTCCTTTACCCCACGACAGATTTAGGAGGGCCGCCGATAAATCCCAGGTTCCTGTTCTTCGTTTGGGCTCCCAAGTGAAACCCAACCATTACCGGCATTATCTGGCAATTAGTGTGGCCCCCGATACGATGCATTCCCTGGCAGGACGCCCACCCCGGCCACAGCGCTGCAGGGTCACCGTCACACACACACACACACACACACACACACGGCCATACAGATCCAACCACACACTTAGCCAACCACGTAGCCAGACTGTAAACAAATGAGCACCGTCGCCGCAACACTCAGAAACGTCCGCTCAACTCGTATGTATTTCTTCCCCGGCCCTCTGATGCGCGAGCTGCTTTTATTCTGTCTGCCTGTGCGATTGCGATTATCACGTAGCCTCCAATCGTGCTGTGGTTAGATTCGTTTTCTTTTATTATTGCAGTGGAGGCGAACTCCTATTTATATAATCCTCCTGTGATTCCCCGCCGCCCACAGCAACATGCAGGCTGGAGCTCTCGCTGGCTTTATCGCCGAGTATGCCGACGCCTGTGTGTTCGTCTTGTTGTGAGCGGAAGACCCGAGGCGCCTGAGGTGGTCTGCGTGTTGGGCGTGCAAAGCGGACGAGGAGGAGCAGCGGCAGGTCGAGTGTCGGCGCGGCGGAAACACCCATTATACGCCGGCAAGCCCTCGCGAATGACTAGGCGGCGGCGGGAAGCACTTCGCCTCCCCCTAATAACACTCTTTTATTTCAGTGCACGTGCGGTAGGAGTGTGCGGCGAAATGTACCCATGTGTTGTTGCAGAAATGCCTCGAGGTGCAGGGGGGAGGGGGGGCGATGGTGTGAGGGCGATAGGGTGTTAAGTCAAGGACACTGGAGAGGTATGGGGATAAGAGGAACTGGTGAGATGTGATTGAGTTGTAATGGGAGGAGTGTAGGACGTGAGGTGGAGGAGGGGGGGGGGGGCGGACAAGAGGTATTATTCAGCGAGGTTTGATTGAGTTGTAGAGGGAAGAGTTAAGGGACGTGTCAGGGTGAAATGAAGAAGAATTAATGGTTTACGTGGCAGGTAAGAGATTAAACGTGAGAATGAAAATGAAAGGGAAATATTGCTTTGGTTCGAGTGGTATAGGCAAGAATGAAGGAACGAGGAAGAACGAAAATGAAGAGAAACTCATTAAGTTTGCGCAGCAGGTGGAATCTATGAACGTGTGGAAATGAAATGAAGTTGAATTAGTAAACTTTGAGGGACAAATAAAAGAAAATGAACATGGGAGATTGAAAATAAAGTTAAATTAGTGAAGCTTGCATCGTATACGTAAGAGTGAAGGAAAGTGATACGATGAAGGTGGGTACTATATAGTGGACACACCATTTGAAGTAAAGCTTAAATATGTAAAGCTCAAGTGGCAGGTAAGAGTGAAACAGGTAAGAGTGAGAGGAGCGTGAGATGATACGGGTCCTCGGTAAGGTGGATGCGTTCAATAAGCGACACGGGGCATTTAGGGACAGTGAAATTAGCGAGGTTAGTGAAAGCGAAGGTGTCAGCTTGATGAAATGACGGAGACTAACACAACAAACGACATAAGGCAGCCGTGAGACCCCGTTGATTTGAGGTCAGGATGTAAGGCGGTGGAGCGGGGGAGTTTAGGAGAAGTGAGGGAGGTGGGACGTGAGGGGCAGGTTTGGGAAGGGGAGAGGGCGGAAGACGGAAAGGAAGACTATACAACAATGAAGGGAAATGAAAGATCTCTTGGGGGGGGGATTTTAGTTCCTCCTCCCCTTCGTGTCTTCCAGTGGCGTAAAATCACGAAGGAAAAGGAGAGATGAGTAATAATGTGGAGCGGAAAGGCTACCCATGAAGGTCAAGCGGACGAAAGTTGAGGAGAAGTTAAAGGCATATAAGGACGACTACAGGTAAATAGCAATGAAGGAAATGAAAGATCCATATTCTAAAATGTATTAGGATCCCATTATGACTATTTTCTAAGGCCACAGAGAAGATTAACCGGGTTTCCATGGGTGATATTCCAGTTAAGGGTGCGGAGATCGTGTAAAACTATACCACTAGGGTCACAAAACAGTCCATGAAAATGAAAAGCCCAACAAGTTTTACGAAAGGCTTTTCAAAAATGCGAGATGAGATACCGGGTGAGTAAACAAACACTTGATTAGAAAGAATGGGGGCGGGAAAGGGCCAATGAAGACAAAAAAAGAATAGTAGAGCCTAGAGCTTCAACACACCCTTGGAAGGAGGCGAAGGTGAGGATAGAAGTGAGGTAAGGAAATTTGAGGGGAAAGGGAGGCGGAAGTGTGTGTGTGTGTGTGTGTGTGGGGGGGGGGGCAAAAAGACAAGACTTGCGGGGGGTAATCTGACTACAAGGAGAAGGAGGAGGAGGTAGAGGAGAGGAGGAGGAGGAGGAGGAAAAGAAGACTACTCAAGGAAGCAGCGAGGAGAACCGGAGAACTTCTTTGTGGGAGGCCAGGATGTGGGTGGAGGGAGGCGCCGCGGGGGACCTCCACCTCTCACACCTGGCCTCAACACCACCACCACCACCACCAGGATCACCACCACCAGCCCCACTGCGACGACCACCACCGCCGCCATTTAGACCACAAGGGACGCCATTCAGCTGCTAAGAGTGGAGCTAAAATCCCTAAGGAGCAAATTACGGCGCCGTGAATCAAGCGACTCTGCCGAAACTATTACTGTACATCACCTTTTATGGGCGGAAGCGGGCCAAGTTTTAGGGTAAGTCTGTGCTTGAGCCTTTGTGCGCCAACCAGCAGCAGCGGCCCGGAGATTGGTGTTGACAGGCTCTAGTGGTGGTGGCGGCGGTGTTTGTGTGTGTGTGTGTGTGTGTGTGTGTGTGTGTGTGTGTGTGTGTGTGTGTGTGTGTGTGTGTGTGTGTGATAGTTTGCGTGTGAAAATCAATTATATGAAGGTAGTCAACCCCCTGCCCTCTCCACACACACACACACACACACACACACACACACACACACGCACCACAACAAAGCGTCTTCCCCTTGTGGCGCATCTCATTGTATCTGCAGCCACATTAACCACCACTCCCTCCCTCGCTGGATGTTAGTTAGTGAGACTTTCTGTTCGCATTCGCCATGCATGAACCATTAATAGAAACCTTCAGAGAATTTTAAAGACGACCTTCTCTTTCAATTCCTCCTCCTCCTCCTCCTCCTCCTTCTCCGCTTCGTAACTCATCACCACCACCACTACAACCTCCTCCTCTTCCTCTTCCTCCCCCTCCTCTTAACTCATCACCACTACTACTGCCTCCTCCTCCTCCTCCTTCAAACAGTCATTACCTGAAGACAAGGTAAATGCAAAAGTAAAGGATGTTACCTGGAGGTTTAATCAAACAAAGAGTCCCCTACCCCCCCCCTCTCTCTCTCTCTCTCTCTCTCTCTCTCTCTCTCTCTCAAGGGTCACTAGGGGTCGAAGTATTTGTGTCTCCCCGGAGCCTCACTCCATCACGCGGCCTCGGCGGGGAATCGAACCCACACACGCCGAGGACAATGGTAATCGTTCGTCACCTGGGAAATACTGCGCCCATTGTAGTACCTGGGCATTCATTAGTGCGGCAGGTGAAAAAAAAAAGGGGACGAGAGGAAGAGGTGGTGCTAGAAAGGTTGACTGGAAATATGTGTGTGTGTGTGTGTGTGTGTGTGTGTGTGTGTGTGTGTTAGAGAGATGGATCAAGAAGCAAATAGAGAAGTAGTAGTGGTTGTTTTATGCTTTTTCTATCTGCTGTTTTTTTGTTTTTTTTAATTGTTGTAGTGGTGGCAATGATGATGATGGTTGTGGCAGTGCTGATAGTAGTAGTAGTAGTAGTAGTAGTCATAGTTGTCGTAGTTGGTGGTAGTATAGTGGTGTTGGTGATGATGGTGGTTCAGTCTTTACTACAATAATTCACTGTTCATATTGTTTCTACCTTCCCACATTTGTTTTTCACAGGTGCGGGCAAGGATTACCTTCGCCTCGCCTCTGCCATCATAGCCGTGTTGTGGTCTCGCGCGCAGGACAGTGTGTTGGCAGCTGCAATAAAACTTGATGCGATAGAAGAAATTCAAGATGTTACACACACACACACACACACACACACACACACACACACACAGCAGAAGCCAGCGCCTGTTAGCACTCGATTTTTATACGACTTCCTGTTACGTTCGCTCAATGAACAACACTAATGTAAAAATATGGAAAGAAAAAGTAGTACAATTAATAAGGTAAAAATGGCAACAAGGTAATAAAGTATAAATGTAAAAAAAAGGACTCACATTGAACTGAAAATAAGCTACAACAGTAATAACTTCATACAAAAATTCGGAAAAAAAGTGAATGAAAACATCTTATCGACAGGGGTAAGAAGAGCATGCCATCTATCGGCGAGACTTGTAAACTAAAAATGCTCCCTGCTCTCTCACTCCTCCTCCTCCTCCCCTCTGCATGTGTTTCACTGTACCTATTAGTGATCATCTTACACTTCCCTTTATTACTTTAACGTTAGGTATGAGTTAGCACCACCCGTCACTTATATCTGCTTCGAGGCGCGCATAAAGAACAACGGTGTGTGAGGCTTTGTTTGGGGTGCTTGTTCAGTGCCTGGCTTATTACTGTCCGCCGTCGGCCCTTCGTCAGTTATATTACACTTGTTATTCTGGCTCTGCTTGAGGGTTTTTTAAATCTATTAACGCTGAACCATGAGAGTGTGATACTTGAACCTATCTCTTAGTTCTCGTTTTGTTCAATAGCTTCATATAGTGTGAGGGACTATTATTTTACTGTTGCTGCAGCTGCTACTGTTGATGCCCCTGGAACTAGAACTACCTACTACCGATACTACAGCCATTACTGAAATACTACTATTACTACTACTGCTACTGTAGGGCACTGATAGGTAGCATGAATAATAATAGGTAGTGGGATGTACTGTGTTGCAATGTAGCTGTTAATTTCCTGCCACCATGCCTAAGTTAGGACCGGATGTTTGTGACTGACTGAGCTGTTTAAGAGTGCTGAGTCTGCAACACACTATACTTAAGTACACTAATAATAATAGTAATAAACAAAAAAAAATATCAACTGGGTTAACACATCCATAGCAGACATTTCTACAAACAAAACACATCTGCAAATCCATCATTTTCTTCCAGCACCTTCACCCAACTTTCCCTCTCCCTTTCCCATCCGCCCATCCCTTTCTCCGCGGCGCCGCACACTCTCAACACAGGCGTCAGGGAGTCAACAAGATACTTGTGTTCACCAAAAGTTGTTGCCGCTGCTGTCCTGTGTAGGCTGTGTGGTACTATTAGGCTGATGACTGATGTTGACACGGACTTATTATAGGTTATAGAGTGTGTGTGTGTGTGTGTGTGTGGTTGAGTGGGTCTTTAAAGTGTCTGTCTGTCTGTCTGTTTCTCAAATGCACACACACACACACACACACACACACACACACACACACACACACACACACACACACACACACACACACACACACACACATCAACACAGGGAATAATAAATTATTTTAAACTTTTTTAACTTCACCTCAATACATTTTCCACTTCCTGTCGTTCCGGCTTTACCCCTTCCTCCTCCTTCTCCAATTTTTCATCCTTGCCATTTTCGCCTTCCAACCAATGCTCCACACACACACACACACACACACACACACACACAGATTTACGGGGGCATTAATTGACTTAATAAAAGGAAGACATTAAAATAAATGAAACTCCGCTCGCCGCAGAAACCTTGACGGCATTGAGGGGGGAGGAGGCGGAGGAGGAGGAGGAGGAAGAAAGGAGGAAGAAAGGAGGGAGTTTTGGTAATGGTGATTTGGGTGCTGGAACAGAGGTGGAAATTAAAGTTGGAGAAAAGGAGGAGAAGGAAGAGGAGGAAGAGGAGGAAGAAGAGAGGAGAAAGGGAAGGAGGAGAAGAGGAGGAGGAGGAGGAGGGGAGATAACTGATGGGTATAATTGAGGGGAAACTGGAAGATAAGGGAGGGAGAGAGAAAATATGAGGCTAGAGAAAAGAATTAGGCGATAAGGGGAGGTGGAAATGGGAGGGGAGAGAAGGGAAAGAAGGGGCGAGGCCGGGGGAACGAAAGGGAGGAAAAGAAGGCACGATAAGGAAGGAAGGAAAGAAGATTAGCATAAAATACGATCGTAAACACAACAAAGGAAGGGAAGGGAAGGAAAAGGAGATATCTAAATGAGGAGAAAAGTAATGAATCTGACAACGAGAGAGAGAGAGAGAGAGAGAGAGAGAGAGAGAGAGAGAGAGAGAGAGAGAGAGAGAGAGAGAGAGAGAGAGAGAGAGAGAGAGAGAGAGAGAGAGAGAGAGAGAGAGAACAAAATATGTTGTAAAAAATAATGAATAGAAGTTATAATTAGTCTATCGACGTTTCCAGCCATTATCAATAACATGGGAGAGAGAGAGAGAGAGAGAGAGAGAGAGAGAGAGAGAGAGAGAGAGAGAGAGAAAGAAAAAAATATATAACCACGCTCAAAAAAACAAGCCGACAGAAAGAAATCAAGGAAGCTTTAAGTCTTTCATCCGCCGTCAACCGGAGCAACATATTTTTTTTTTTTCTTATCCTTCTCTTTCCTCCCTCCGTTCGATTCCTCGTTACTAAAAAAAAAAACGACACAAAAAAGACAGCAACAACCCTCGTTCTTTTCAGTGCGTTTTTTCACCAATTCTTCCTGCCGAGGGTTACTTAATCAGGCATTTTTTTTACGAGTCTTTTCAAAATGCATATATACGAACACACGCGTCCTGGGCTCTCTTACGCATGGTTCTGATAATTAACAAAACGAGAGACCATGAGGACGAGGAGGAGATGGAAGAGGAGGAGAACGAGGACGAAGAGGAGGAGGAGAAGGAGAGGGAAAAAAAAGTCGCAATCTCGTTATCAAGTCGCTTTTGCCGTGCACCTGAATGGCCGAGGTAAGTGACTCATTAACCTGCACGCCTTACCTTTACCTGCCTTCTCTTCAGCTCCCTTTCCTTTTTCCTTTTTCTCGTTTTCCTCCTTCTCTTCTATATCTAACTTCTCTCTTAGTTTTTCCCATTCTTTTTCTCTCGTCGTCCTGCAAGTTTTTTTTTTTCTCTCCTCTTTCTCCTCCTCTATTCCAAGTCCTTTTCTGCCTCTTCTTCCTCCTTTTACTCCTCGTCATCGTCCTCCAGCGTACTTTTCCACTTGTAGCTCCTCTTCCCTCCTCACCTTAATATTTACCCTCCTCCTCCTTCTCGTTCTCCTACTCTATTGCAAGTTCTTATCCTCCTCCTCCTCCTCCTCCTACTACTACTACTACTACTACTACTACTACTATTACTACTACTCATACTCCTCGTTATTGTCCCACTACGCCTCTTCCTCTTCCTATTCCTTTTCCCTCCTCATCGTCGTACTTGGCCTCCTCCTCCTCCTCTTCGTTACCTCCATCTTCTCCATCAGCGTTTGTGGTATGTCGGTATTCCTCAGCTGCGGTTACGTATTCTCTCTCTCTCTCCATCCCCTTCACCCTTTTCTCTCTCCTCTATATATTAATTCCTCCTCCCTCTTCTTTACTACGTTATTTCCTACCACCTTTTCCCTCCCTTTTCTACCCATTCTGTCCTCTATATGCAGAGTTCTCCTTAATACTCCTGTTTCTTCTCTCTTTTTTTTTCCGCCCTCCACATTTTCTTTTCCTATATCTCCACTCTTCATTTCATTACTCTCTCTCTCTCTCTCTCTCTCTCTCTCTCTCTATCTATCTATCTATCTCCGCCTCTTTTGCTGATAATGAGTGGAAAAGTCAATAGGGTAATTAGAATTAATAATCACATCCTCTTAGTATTCTGTTTGTAACTTTTTTTTCTCTCATTCTCCGATTCTCTTTTATTTAATTTTTATGAATATATTTTTTGTCACTGGCTTCAAACATTGCTTCAGCTTTTTTCCTTCCTCCTTTCTCTCATTTATGTCTTATTTTCTAGACCGGTGTATCTGTTTGCTTGCCTGTCTGTCTATATGTTTGTTTTTCTGTTCATCTGTCTGCACGCCTGTTGCTTTTTCTGTCTCCTTTAGTTTCAGTCTGTTTTTTTCTGTCTGTATGAATCTCTGTCTGATCGTCTGTCTCTGCCTCTGTCTGTATACGTCTATTAATGTCTGTGTTAGGCTATTTTCATACTTTTTTCTGTTTATGTCTGTCTCAATGTCTGTCTATTTCTATCTGTTTGTTTACTCTCTCTCTCTCTCTCTCTCTCTCCCACCGTTAGCACTCAATAATTCAAACCTGTAATCACGCGTAATAACATAAGCAAACCTCCTAATAACATAAAATCCTCCTGACGTCTACATACACACCTCCTACCTGCCCGCGATGCACCTGCCCCGAGGAACACACACACACACACACACACACACACACACACACACCGCATCCATTCTCTCCACCATCACCAACATTGCCTCCGCCGCCAACCTTCTCCTCTTCCTCCTCCTCCTCCTCCTGTTTGTTTTTTTATGTATAGGAGGATAATCTAACTTGCCTTCGCTTTCTCAAAGGTTTAGTTTACTTTGCCTTTGTCTATTTGTTTTTGTTTATTGGTCTAAATGTTTGTGTATTGGTATGTATATATGTATGTCAGCCTGACTGCCTTACTTTCTGTTAATCTGTTTGTCTATCTGTCTGTCAACCTCCTTCTCCCTTTCTCTCACACTTAACCTTCCTTTGTCGCACGCAGGGTAGTGGGGGGAGGCGAGACAGGTATTACAGTGAGTGGGCGGTACAGGTGGTCGCTAGGTCGTGGTCGCGCTACACACCTGAGCTCCACACCTGGCTGGGAGGGCAGGACGCGGGTTAAGGGAAAGGGAGGGGTTCGCAACACCTTTGTGGAGCCTCGTCCGCGCTATGCACCTGCTAGGACGAGACAGGTGAGTGCAGCGGAAGTGAAGGGGGACGAGGTGCTATAACGAGCTTTTTTATTATCATTATAAGAGACGAAACTGGTAGAGAGGGAAGAGAGCGGACTGCGGACACTGTAAGCTGCCTGTTAAGCAGCCACCAAACACCTGAGACGCCGAGAAGGAGAAAATGAAAGTGAATGCGGTGAGCGAGACCGAGAAAGAGGACGAGATAATAAGTATAGAGGATTATGTAAATGGAGGAGCAGAGAGGTAGGGCGATTAATGGTTTACGATACACAACAAACAGATATATGAATTTTAACACCTTCTTTGGATTTATTCGCTTCTCACTGGCTTGTGTAAAGTCTGTGAGCGCTTGTTAGATATATTTGTATTTGTGTCTGCCATCCGCGGATTATTCGAAAGCAGGAGCTGAATATTATAACATTCTAAAGATTACTGAATTATATGCAGGAGATGCTGATGTTGGTGAAACTTGAGTGCAAAATAAAGTTCGTAATCGCATAATTAGTACGTCTTCTAGAAAGGAAACCATCCGTATTCTTGATAATGACAACAATAACTATGTAGGATGATAAAGAAAGTCTCAATGTCAACGAGAGCACAAGGCTGGCCAAAAAAACAAAACAAAAAATATTTCAGTAAAGACGAACATGAATTACTCGACGAAAATGGGAATAAGGGCAGGGGGGCGGGCAGGGGGTCACATGCTAGGGTGGCGGTGGCCGAGTCGTCAGCGCGCGGAAGTGGTGATCCCAACGACCCCGCTAGAAGTTCCCCCTCAAACAGCTGACAATTTTTAACCATCGCCGAGTGGCCGAAGATTGCCCGCATGTTGCCCAGATCATCAGGCAACCCTACCTTCAGCGCCTTGAATGAAGAGAAGCACCGGGGAGCCGGGCTGGGGCCATCCACTAGACCTCATAGTAGCCTACCGGAGCCATGGGCAGCATATAACGAACCTACGATTTAAAGACAAATTCAATAAGGTAATATAAAGACGAAAACAGCGCATCGAGTCATGGATAGGAGGAGCAATGGGTTGGGAGAGGAAAAAAGGAAGTTACGTAGGAAAGACACAAAAAGAAAGACTATGAATGCAAGTAATATTATAAGTAATGCGGCAGTTTTTTTGGGGGGGAGGGGAGGAGAGAGAGAGAGAGAGAGAGAGAGAGAGAGAGAGAGAGAGAGAGAGAGAGAGAGAGAGAGAGAGAGAGAGAGAGAGAGAGAGAGAGAGAGAGAGAGGGGCTGGGGATATCGGGTTTAGATCAAGTGCCTGTCGCGGAAGAGAAGTGTTACATGTGCGTGCGTGCGTGCGTCTGTGTGTGTGTGTGTGTGTGTGTGTGTGTGTGTGTGTGTGCTTACAAGTAACGGGGTGACTGGCTACTGTGGCCTGAGGTGGAGGTGGAGGCTATAAATAAAAATAAATGTGGCCTAACTAACAGACCAGGAGGAGGAGAGGTGGAAGGTGAAGGCAGTTGGGAGGAAGAGAGGGTGAAGGAGAGAGGAATGTGGAAGTAGAGAGTGAGGAAAGTGATGGGGGTGACTAGGGAGGGAAGCTGAGAGGGGTGAAGATGACCCGGGCATAGAAAACGTCAGGAGGGAGGGAGGGAGAGTGACGGGAAGGAGGAGGAAAGTGATGACCGGTAAAGAGAAGGGTGGCGGTGATCAGGGATGGTGAGGGGTGAGGGTGACTGGTGAGGAAGAGGATGATGACCAGCTCAAGCACTCCTGCAGGCGGTGAGGTGCGGCGGGATCCCCAAGCAAGGCCTACGCCTCCCCCCTCACTGCATGACGCCTCTAATGGACAGGGCTGCGGGACGGCCTAAGAGCTGCAGGTGCTTGTCTTGTTGTCTACTTATCCACTTTACTCTTATTTCGTCTAAATTTGCTTCTTACTGTGTGCTGCGAGTGTAGCGACGCATGAGAGACCAAAAGATAGATCAATTTCGGTTGAATAGGTGTCTTGATACCCCGTGTTTGCTTCTCATATTTTCTTCGGTTTTATGTATCTGTATCTTCGTCTTGGACACGCAGCTGTATAGCGTAAGGGAGAAACTCGCCACGCTGATTAGGGAAGTGTTGGTCATGTGTTATTTTCAAGGTAATTAGCGGAACACTGGCTAAATGACTTGTATGCCTTTGAACGGATATGAACACTGAAGCCACGTGCAGCTATGTAATTAAATACCAACTTATATTTATGTCTTAGAGAAGGTGAATTCCACACCGATAAATGTCTTTTCTTTTTCA
Organism: Eriocheir sinensis; assembly: GCF_024679095.1. Classification (NCBI taxonomy): domain Eukaryota; kingdom Metazoa; phylum Arthropoda; class Malacostraca; order Decapoda; family Varunidae; genus Eriocheir; species Eriocheir sinensis. Next base: position 12,807,845 of record NC_066529.1, read on the forward strand.
TTTTATACTAAGACCGAGGCGTCCAAGCACTACCATGTAAGGTGTGCGTTTCTGTTTGTCCATCTTCTGAGTCCCGACAGCGTGCAGGTGTGAGAAAGAATACCTGTGATGCCTGGACATGTTCACGCCGGCCAGGTGGTGACGGGAACGTGCGGCTGCAGTGACGAGGACAAGTGGGACAGGCCATGACACGACACTCCGCGGCGGGAAGGGGCAAGGCGGGGGTTGGGTTGCAGTGTGGGAGCCAGCAGGCAAACAAGGAGTGGAAGTTTATCAAGGTGTTGGATTCTGACATGACAGGCAAGTAATCAAGGTGTTGTAGCCACGGGAAAGTGTTGCGTTCCAGACAGTGTTGCTTGCCGGAACACGAGTAACGAGGCTCAACTCAGCGTGACGTAGAAGTAATGATGTCATATGGTCGGCACGCAACGCAGATTACCTGTGTGTACTGTAGGGACTTAATTTTACACACTTTATTTACTTGTTTATATATACGAGGCAACAACTATATAACTAAACTTCTTCTCTCTTCATATTAAATCCCTTGCCGTACTTTCACTCAGCATTTGCCCTTAAAATATAACCTGCAAAACGACGATTCGCTGACCTTAAATATTAAAAAAAAAAAAAAAAAGCACCAGGAGGAGAGAGGAGACGGAAAATAGCAAGCACCACAAATCATTCTTAGCCCAGCTGCTATTAAGCCCTCACCGCATGACGTGTACGAATGAGCGGCAGGGATCGTGTAGGTAAGGGAAAAATTTTACTCCAGGAAAAACATGAACTGGAGCTTCACCAACGTAAGTATTTTGCACCCGTGTGACTACCCGGAGCTTGTTGCATTTGTTAGAGGAAATTTATTAGAGGAGGTATTAGTGCTGTCTACGTTTAATTTGATTTACGGGGCAGCCTTCCCGTTACACTTACTTAACTATGTACTGAACGCTCCTTGTGAAATTTATGACCTTTTCTTGGGAATGTGAAAGTAATGGTATATAAACAAAAATTAGCCAAGGGAATAAAGCTGATAAGGTAAGTTGGTAATGTAAACGAAAATACGTATAAAAATGATTGACTGACTAACTAACTAATTTGGTCAATGAATAAGTAAATGTATATTGATAAATGGCCAAAAGAAATAAACAAACAAAGAAATAAACAAGAAAATAATTAAACATAAATAAACAAATAATTAAGACGAATGAAGAGACATAAATAAACATGAATAGACAAATAAACAAATAAATAACAAATAGATAAACAAAGAAGTAAATAAACAAACAAATCACCAAATACATAAACAAATACACAAGCAAGTCAACAAACAAACAAACAAAACGATAAACAAAACAAACAACGGGAAAGCGGACGCCAGGAGAAGGTGAAATAGGGCAACGTAATGTGACTTTGAATTTCTGATTAAATGACGACTCTTATTGATCCATTCCCGCCTCTCTCTCTCTCTCTCCTTCCCCTATTTTCTCACCTCTCCTCTATATGAATTTCTCCTTCTTCTTCTTTACTCCGTTCCTTCCTTCCAACCTCTTCCTCCCTTTTTCTTCCCATTATTTCTTCCTTTATATTCAGATTTCTTCCTTAGACTCCAGTTTCTTCTCTCCTTTATTTTTCCTTCCCTTCCTCCCTTCACATTCTCTTCTCCTTTATCTCCTCTCTTTCTTTACTTGATTTCATTACTCTCTCTCTCTCTCTCTCTCTCTCTCTCTCTCTCCCCTTTCCTCCCTAGACTTTTATTTTCCTCCTGTCGCTGAATTTTTCCTCCCTTCCCTTTCCTCCACCTTCAGATACTATAGGACCAGTTACGGCAAGGCCATTTAAAAGGGAGATGAAGAGGAGGAGGAGGAGGTGGAGGAGAGATAAGGAAAGGAGGACCGTCTCGAGAGGAAATGATAAGGTCTTTGTTCCGTATCATTGTTGTTGTTGTTGCTGTTGTTGTTGTTGTTGCTGTTGTTGTGATGGTGGTTGTGTTGAGTTACCTGCTGTTTATATTTAGTTGCCATGAAGTACTAGTTTGTTTGGTATGAATTGTTTATTGGTTGATCATCGGCTTGTTTATTTTCTTTTTTAGAGGGTGGTTGTTAAATTTTGCTCCTGAAGCGTTTCATGCCAATGTCGAAATCGCGCTTTATATATAAGGAAAATGAAGTAAGATTGAGATTTTAACTACAGAATATGAGTAATACTGTTCTGTCAGCATATCATGAATCATTTAGATCTTGTTAGAAAATAAGAACCCGTGGCCTTCGGTATAAAGAATAACACGCGCAGTCAATCCAACACCTCTCACTAAATCAACGAATAACGATTCTCATGTCTATTCACTTTTTTTGAGCATGGTAATGAACAGCCTATCACTGAAGTTATGTATCAGAGTATTGAGTTCTTTACACTCCATAATCGAGTCCAGATATTCTATTCCGGGAAAAATACCATCAACAGAGCCACAATACAAAGTTATATTCGCCGTACACTAAAGGTTGATCCAGAAGCCCCGCCCCCTCTTCCACTGCCACAAGAATTGATTGGTTGGGTGAAAGGAGCTTGGAGTTTTGACTTTTGAGTCAGTCTTACTATGAAGGGAGGGGGGAGAGGGGGCAGGGCTTCTGGACCAACTTAGTGTGGGGTGACTACAGATTCCAAAATAAAGAACAGAACGAACTTGTACCCAACTTCCATCATTCACAAGTCAGAATAAGTGTATAAATGCATAGTAGGCGTGGCAGCAGCATTCTTAACCTATAAATCGTCCATATTTTAGTCTCTATGGTTTTTATACTCTCCTCTTATCTCGACTCCTGGGTCATCCTCGCTATCTGGCTTATCTATGGCTATGCTCTTTATGTATTATTGGTCAGCTTGTTAAGATTTGGTGTATGCGTGTCTGTGTGTTTATTCTCGATGAATCTCCGTGCAAGGAACATACGGCTGGCGAAAAAGTACTGAACACCCATGGGCCGCTTGAATATGATTTGAGGGAAATCCATAGACATGGTGTTGTGTTGGTTAGGTGGGTAAAAATGGGAAGACTCTAGCTATTGGTACTCACCTAACAAACACAACAACAACAAAAACTTACTTACCACCTCTGAGAGACACTAGGCAAGCAAAGGTTCGGGGTGACGAGCGGAAACATGGAAAGAAGCGGCGAAGGATTCGATAAATTAACAAACTAGTAAGCCATTTTACAACCTAACCGATGTCCCTTTCAGGAGTGACCACCTGGCACACCTGCCCGAACATCCGTGAAAGACTTAAGCAAACATAGGTTAAGTCAGGTGTGACGGCGCGGAAACAAGGCAATTAGCAGCAAAAGATCAGAACGTTTAAGAATATATAGAGAAGCGCCTTCAAACAACGTAAATACTCTCCAATATTGCTTTAAGTAGTTAGTGACCAACCATCGAGACTTGTCTAACACCCGTGAAAGTCTTAAGCGAAGTGTGTGACGGGCGGAAACAGATAAATTAGCAACATGATTCGAACAAATGATTAAAAACATATAAATAATCCACTTGAAACCACGTAACTATTCTCCAATACTCCGATAATGAATGACCAACCAACGAACACCCGTGAAAGTCTTGAGTGATCTGTGTGACGGGTGTAAACAGAAATTAGTAGCACATGATAAGTGCAAATAATTAAAAACATATAAATAAACCACTTTAAACAACGTAACCAATCTCCAATACTGCTTTAATGAGTAACCAACCAACGAACACCCGTGAAAAAATCTTAGAGCGTAAACATGAAAAAAAATAGAAGCAAGTGATTAGAACAAATATGTAAAACTATTACTTCAAGCACCGTATCCATGCATGATTGCGTTGGGTAGTGACCACCGAACACTCCTGCCCGAACATCCGTGAAAGACTCAGGTGAGCACCGCTCCGAGGTGGCGGGTGGAAACATGGGAAATAGCAGCAAGCGATCAGGGAAAAATAACATACGAGGAACCCAATTTATAGAAACCTAACCGATGCGGCGTTGGGGAATGATTAAACAACAACACGCCTGACCTAAGACCCGTGAGACTCTTCGGTGAGCATTGGTCGGGGTGACGAGCGGAAACATGGAGAATAGCAGCAAGCGATCAGAGGAAAAGAACATACGAGAAACCCATTTTACACAACATAACCGATGCTGCGTTTGGGAATGACTAACAACACGCCTGACCTAAGACCAGTGAGACTCTTCGGTGAGCATCAGTCGGGGAAAATAGCAGGAAGCGATCAGAGGAAAAGAACACACGAGAAACCCATTTTACACAACATAACCGATGCTGCGTTGGGGGATGACTCAGCAACAAGTCTGACCTAACACCCGTGAAAGACTCATGTAACCACAGGTCCGGGGTGGCGGGCGGAAACATGGAAAATAGCAGGAAGCGATCAAAGGAAAAGAACACACGAGGAACCCATTTTACACAACATAACCGATGCTGCGTTGGGGAATGACTAAGCAACAAGTCTGACCTAACACCCGTGAAAGACTCAGGTAAGCACAGGTCCGGGGTGGTGGGCGGAAACATGGTACGTGGAACCCAATTCATACAACCTAACCGATGCGGCGTTGAGAAGAGACCAGACAACAATCCAGACTTAAGACCAGTGAAAGACTCTTCGGCGAGCACAGGTCCGGAGTGACGGGTGGAAGCAAGGAAATTAGCAGAAAGCGTTCAGAGGAAAGGAACATACGTGGAACCCAATTCATACAACCTAACCGATGCGGCGTTCAGAAGAGACCAGACAGCAATCCAGACCTAAGACCCGTGAAAGACTCTTCGGCGAGCACAGGTCCGGAGTGACGGGTGGAAGCAAGGAAATTAGCAGCAAGTCACTTCAATGAAAGCCACCTGGACTACCCAGCGCGTGCGTGGTCCTGTTTTCCGGGTCACCGAGCTGGCACATCGCCCCTCAGTGACGCTCAACTTTATAACCTAACCTAACCTAACGTGACCTAATCTAACCTAACGTAACCTAATTTAACCTAACGTAACCTAACCTAACCAAACGTAACCTAACCTAACCTAACGAAACCTAACCTAACCTAACGTAACCTAACCTAACCCAACGTAACCTAACCTAACCAAACGTAACCTAACCTAACCTAACGAAACCTAACCTAACCTAACCTAACCTAACGCAACCTAATCTAACCCAACGTAACCTAACCAAACGTAACCTAACCTAACCTAACGTAACGCAACCTAACCTAACGTAACCTAACCTAACGTAACCTAACCTAACCTAACGTAACCTAATCTAACCTAACGTAACCCATCAGAGGCCCCCATTCTCAGACGCTTTCGGCTTTCACAGTAAATATTTCTAAAGGCCACAAACGCACAAAGGAGATCAGTCTGGTTCTTACTAATGTTTTTTTTCAGATCCATGGTGCAGAAGCCTTGTCATACTACTACTAGGCCCATAAAACTACCCATGGAAGTATTCACAAGCCACAACTTCTATGAATGTCTTATCAATTGTGGGTGTGTAAGTCCGATTGCTAAATAAAATTAACCTTAGCTAGTGGTGCGAGATGACTGCCGCCCATCCACCGAGAAATTACAATAGGACTTTTTTTTATTTTATTAGGGAATCTCATGGCCAAATACCAACACACAGTCGAGTTCATTAATTTGAATTCCATTTGCCAGAAAATCCATATTCATGCAAACTGGAAATTATGATCCCCACAAAAAATGTCTGAAGGAATGGATGGGTGAAAGAAGTGGATGGTAACTTAGCAGGCAAGGAAGGTAAAGAAGGGGAGGAGAGAAGATGGGAGACAAGGAGGTATAGACAGGAAGAGAAGATGAGGCAGGCAAGGAAGAAAAAAGGAAGACAAGGATAGACAGACAAGATGAGAATATGACAGACAGGACAGTAAACGAGGGAAAGAAGGAAGACAACGAAAAACAAACAGGAGAGGAGACAGGCAACGAGGAAAAGAAGGGAAAGAAGAGGTAAAAAGAAACAAAAAAAAGATGAATCAGGCAGGGAGGAAGAGAACGAAAACAAGGAAAGGTAAAAAGAAAAAGAAGATGAGACAGAACGAAGAGAAGAAGGTAAAGAAAAAGGGATATAAAACACGAGACAAACAGAAGATGGGGTGAACAAGAAGTAAAATCATGAAGGGAAGAAGACAAGACTCAAGACAGGTAGAGAGAGACAGAGGTAAAGAAAGATGAACAAACAGGTAAAGACAGAAAAGATGAGAGACAGATAGTGAAGAGAGGAGACAATGAGAGAGAGAGAAAGACAATAAAAAGCAAGAAGGCAAAGAGGAAACAAAAGGAATAGAATAGGGGAAGCGAATAGGGGAATAAGAAGAACAGAAAGGAAGGGAGAGAAAATTATTAAATGAAGGGCTTAAGGGAAAAGAAGGAAGGAGATAGGAGGAATAACGAATGAAGAAAAGAGGGAATCAGAACGGGGGAGAACGAAAGTAAGCGAGAAAGAGAGGAAGGCAGGGAAAGAGACAGAGGAAATAATAAGTGAATGAATTGAATGATGTGCTTAAGGGAAAAGAAAGAGGGAGGTGGGAGGAATGGCAAATGAAGAAAAGAGGAAATCAGAGCGGATGAGAACGTGAGTGAGCGAGAAAGAGACAGAGGAAATAATAAGTGAATGAACTGAATGATGTGCTTACGGGAGAAGAAAGAGGGAGGTGGGAGGGGAAACGAAGGAAGAAATGAGGGAAGCAGAGCGGGAGAGAACGTGAGTGAGAAAGAGAGGAAGATAGCAAGGGAAATGCTAGAAAATATAAGTGAATTAGACGGAGAGATAAAAAGAAGGAAGGGGGGGGTAAGGAGAGACTGAAGAAACAGGGGAGACAGAGCGCAAAAGAGTGAATAGATGAAGTAAGTAGGAGAGGCAGGGTCAAAAGGCAGGCAAAGGGAAGGGGGGAAGGGAGGCAGGGGAGGGGGGAAGGGAGCCAGGGGAGGGGGGAAGGGGGGCAGGGGGGCACCAGCCTCACGCCCTCTTAAGCACGGCATTGACCTGCGGTTGAGGAATATTAAAAGAAAGACAAAAATACGGCCTGGTGTTGAGAGGTTTGGACAAGACGCCTCTCTCTCTCTCTCTCTCTCTCTCTCTCTCTCTCTCTCTCTCTCTCTCTCTCTCTCTCTCTCTCTCTCTCTCTCTCTCTCTCTAAGAAGACACAAATGAAAAAAAAAAAATAGAAAAAGAAAAAAACAATAATCTACTTAGGATGTGTTCAAAAGATGAGAGGAGATTCGAAAGGGGGGAAAGCAAAAGAAAAATATCAATAACGTAAAGGAGAGGAAAGTAAAACAAAAGAAAGTGTTAAAAGACGATGGAATCAGAGCGCGGTAATTAGCAGGAATTTGGCGCCACAAGAGTCCGGAACGTGAGGAAAGGAAGAAAAAAACATAAAAGAAGGAAAGAAAGAGGAAAATGAGAGAGAGAGAGAGAGAGAGAGAGAGAGAGAGAGAGAGAGAGAGAGAGAGAGAGAGAGAGAGAGAGAGAGAGAGAGAGAGAGAGAGAGAGAGAGAGAGAGAGAGAGAGAGAGAGAGAGAGAGGAGGAATGGAGTGGAGGAGGAATGGGCTTGATATGTAAATCCTTTCTGGACACACACACACAAGCATAAGAAGATAAGAGGTCTGCAAGAGGCCGCTCCAAGACAGCTCTTCCTAAACGTACAAGGCAGCTTCATCTATTATCGCACTCATTCTTAAATACTCGTAAGGGAGCCATTAATTATTTGGGATATTGCTACTTTGCCAAACGACTCACAAATAAATAAAAACACCTCATAGATTAAGAACAAAAATCAACATCTTTCGGCGAGGGTAAAAAATCTAGTCCAAAGTAAATATCTAAAAAAAGAACACTGCTTAAGGCACAGAACAACAATTCATGCCGCTCAAAAATCACTAAAACAAATTATGATCTTTCTAAAATTTTCTACCACGTATTTCTCCTCTTTTTGTACATTGAGGTGTACCTGTTCGCCTCCAAGCGAGTCATCTGCTTCCTCCAAAACCCGGTATTACGCGAATAAGATTATTCCTTCACACCAAATACGCACCTAATTTACTTCCTGCCCCAAACACCTGCACTAACCTTTCTTTTCCCCCGCTCTTTGCACTGTAGTCTAGTAGTTATTATCATTGCTATTATAAGAGACAAAATAGATTGAGAGGGAGGAGTGCGGACACTATAAGTTACCAGTGCAGCAGCCCCAAACACCTGAGAGAAGCAGAGTGGCAGAGAGCAGAGTAGAAGCCGCCCAGCCCAGTATATGCAATTCCCGGCTTTCTTTCCACAGTTCAACATGGCAAGTTCGCAAGCTTATAAGCAAAACAAAATACTATGAATATTACTTGTATGGTGTTTGGTGTTGATATGGTAGGGAAGAAATGCGAGGAGATCATGCAAGATATCTCTTTATTATTAAAAGTCGAGTAAAAAGGCCATTATGGAGAATATACTTCTGTTTGGAAGCTAAACCAAACACAAAACTACAAAAAATTCTTGAAGACTGTTTGGTGCTGATATAAAAGATAAGAAATCCGAGGAAATCTCTTTAATACTGGAAGTCGAGTAGAAAAGAATGACCATTATGGAGAAAATAGTTCGACTTGGACCCGTACAATAACCCTGTGTTGGACTCTGGAACTGGTGGGCTCCCGAACAGCATTAGTCTGTCCATACCACTTCCTACCATATAGCTGTAAAGGGTTATGTAAATGTTGTAATGGAGCACAATGACGAAGGGTATACAGCGGGTCTTAGGGAGCTGCTCTGTATAGGTGGAATGGCCTTCTTTTGTTGTTTCCTTGGAGCCTCTGGTCGTGAGGGTCGTGTGTTCGTATATTCTGACTGACGGAGACGGCGGGCAAGGGAGGGTTAGGGTTGGTATTCTCAGACGCTTCCACTCCTCACATCAACTTTTTTCAAGGGCCAGTAAGAAGATTTGTGGGTTTCTCATGAATTTTTTTTAGGTTCAGGGTACAGAGACGGGTCAAACTGCCACCAGGATCATAAAACTATGCAGGAAAATGTTCAAAACTCCTACGAAAGCCTTGTCAAATACGTGAGCTTGGCCGCCGGTATGTTTAAGAGTATGTATATCCCTTGGTTCGTGCGAGGCTCATGCCATTTGAAGATAAGACTTTGACTCACCGTGGCGTATAAGGTATTACTACTGCCAGCTAGTGATAAGTAACACGGTGTATTTGTTTGCTATGTTTTTTTCGCCGTGGGAGTAGGAAATCGCTCATTCGTCCTTCACTTCCATGACAGGAAATGAACGATTCGCACACTCCAGTTTTTCATGGGCCAAACACGTTCAGCAAGATGGCAACACAATGCAAATCCGACGCTTCCCACAAGACTTAATTCACCATAAATATTCATGCCGCTCGCCGAGACCAAGCACCGCATATAAGAACTTACGAAATTAATTGCTTACAAGAAAGCCAATTTGAAACTGTCATCCCCTATTACATTTGTTTGGCACACGGCGAAGGCAAAGACAAGGCTTCTCAGCTGTGTAAAATCCTGATATATTTTTGGGGGATAAAAGAAATTAAAGAGAGAACGAGAAAATGAAAAGAAATATTTCGTTAAACCAAATACGCCTTTTGTTTATATAAATTTCACCAGTATTTATAATCATCCTCGTTATATATAGTGCGAGTATACATAAACCAACCTTGCTCTGCCTGCATAAAAAATCAGATCGACGTATAAAACTACGAACTACGAAAAAAGACGATGGCAACTTATACAATCATCAGCCAACAATGCACTGGAACTCGTAAAAAACACGTTACTATGCATGCCTCCTCGATCACTGAGTCAGCTAACGAAGCACAATAAGCAGAGGTTTCGATGTCATCCTCACCGTTGCCAGATTATCGTACTCCGAGCATAGTATTTACCGGTTTCTGACGCCTAACTATTGCCAAGAAACATCAGGATCTAACTTTCTTAACGATAACTATAAATGAGTTTCGTTATTGGAGCCCAGAAGACAGTTTTGAGGTAGGAAGTCGGGAAATATAAGCGGCTGAGTACGACAATCTGGCAACGTTGAGTGACTATGCTGATGGTGACCACTGTGCCCCAGACGCCTACCTTCTTGTCTGCCTACCTACTTGCCTGTCTGCCTGTCTGCCTGTTTCCCTGCCAGCCTACCTAAAGCTCTAAACCTGTCCTCCTGTCTGCCTACATCAGCGTCGCCACCTGCTGGGCTACAGACAGGCGGTGAGCGGTGAAGGAAAGCAATGAAGTGCACACCAGCCACCTGCCGAGCACACCTGCCACGCCTGATTCTCCCCTCGCGATGTGACCTTAGCAAACACTCTGATAAAGGAACCTGCCACAACCAACCCCGTAACCACCTTGAGAAAGACTCGGACGAAAAACATGAAAAAGTCAACTCCGTAAGCACCTTAAAGAAAGACTCGGACGAAGAAAGTGTCACTCCTCGTTATTATGAAGAATGTAGTTATAAAAGAATGCTATAAATTAACCTTCGATATTACACTGATACCTGCCCCTGACAAAGGAACAAAACAGAGCATTGCCAATGAGAAGATTAAAACGCTGAAGGGAAAATGTCAACCGAATTCAAAATTCATCAACATAACCCGAGGAAGCCACTGACGGAGTAAGTAATCATCCCAATCACCTGGACAAGAAAAAAATAACCTGCTTATAAAGAAAGTGAGACTATGCTCACAGACAGAACACACGTAGGCTACACGTTCATAAGCTCAGTATACACAACATAACCTGAAAAAAGCTACCGACTGAGTATATAAGTAATCATGCAAACCAGCTAGACAAGGAAATATAAGAAAATGCGAACTTAAAATAAGGTGAGATTATGTTTACAGGTATAACACGCGTACACGTTAAACTCTCACTACACACCCTTACACCTTACACACCTACACTCTTAGTCCATACATGAATCTGATCAACTGGTGGAGTGTGGGTGAAAAGTATGGGAAGCTAGGGAGCACGGTGCAGACAGAGCAAGGTGGAGAGGGCTGGGATCTTGCTAACTCTTCCTGGCATAGCTACTTGTAAAAGCTTCTACACCTCATGAAACAACCTTACCATTGGTCCACATTTTAAATCTGAAGGTGAGATGTGGCAGAAAAGTAAAGTGTAAACAAAGCAAGGTGGTTAGGTTCTTGGTAATTCTTGCTGACAGATACAACAGATATACACGTTTCTAAACCTTATTAAACAATTGGGAAAAGTATGGCGTAAACAGAGTAAGATGAAGACTCACTGAAGAGGGTCGGTATCTTGGTGATATGCTGGAAGACACAACATAATGTATAAACCCCTAAACCTTATCAAACAATCTCACCAGAAGTCCGTATGTCTACTGAACAGGTGGGGTTAAGCGGAAAGGTAAAGTGACGAGGTGTTGCAAGGTGTAGACGGCTGGGATGTTAGTATTTCTTGCTGGCATAAACAGATCATATACACGTTCCTAAACATCATTAAACACTCACCAGTAGTCCTTATCTAATCAACAGGAGGGGGTAGAAGGGAAAGGTAAGGTGTCGACGGCTAAGACCTTGCTGACTCTTCTGGCACACAACACATGTACACGCCCCTAAACCTCATCAAAGTCTTTCCAGTAGCCCATATAGCTCATCAACAGGTTGGGGCAAACAGGAAAAGTAAAGAGTAAACAGACCAAAGTGTAGAATGCTGGGATCTTTGTAACTCTTCCTGGCACACGCAACATAATATACAGGCCCCTAAACCCCACCTATAGCCTATATATCTGTACCTGTACCCTACATATCTCATCAACAGTTTGGCCTAAACGGGAAAAGTAAGAAGTAAACAGACCAAGGTGTAGAATGCTGAGATCTTTGTAACTCTTCCCGGCACACACAACATAGTATGCAAGCCCCTAAACCTCATCAAAGTCTTATAGCAGCGCCCCACATAATTATCTAATCAACAGGTGGGGTGTGGCGGGCAGATAAGGAAAGTTAGATGGCACAGGTAAAAACAGCTGGCATCCTGGTATAGCTTTCGCCCAACACCTCCCGCGGTTACGGTTCGAGTCCCGGCCCCACACATTGGTTTACGTTCGCCATCCACAGCCTGCTCACGACCCCCTGCAGGTGTAACTA
>NC_066529.1:12825005-12850005 GCF_024679095.1 Eriocheir sinensis
CACAGACACACACACGCACATACACACACACACAATTTGCACTCACGCATAACACATATAAACAAAACTTAAGTTGACACACACACACACACACACACACACACACAACACTTTTTACATCGGCGTGTGTGTGTGTGTGTGTAAGTGTGTGTGTGTGTGTGTGTGTGTGTGTGTGTGTGGGCCCGCCTTGCATACACTCGCCGTCAGAACTCGGCTCCTCAAAGCTCGGGAGATGAAAAGAAAAATATTAATCAACATCGCCAGAATAGTAGAAGAAAAAAAAAACTCACGTATCTACTTTTTTTCTAGCAGGGTTTTTTTTTTCTTTACGACTCCTCCCCCTTACGTACGTCCAGCCACAAAAGGGAACGCTGAAAAAAAGGAGAAGAAGAGTGGGCTTATGTGAACCGTGAAGTCTATAAAACCGAGAGAGAAAGAAAGAAAAAGTGAAAAAAGCGAACAATTAAGGTTGTATGAACTCTGCTAATTAACTCTCATTCATAAGGTAGCAGGGCGTTCAGGTAGAGAGGCACAGGTGAAGCAACAACGACAACAACTGCATCAATATCAACAACACACGTGTATCCTCCTACCTGCGTGCCTACCTGCCTACCCTACCTTTCCGTTTCGTTACCTGCCAGCCTGCAGCCCACGTGTCTACCTGCCCATACCGGCCTGCTACAGATTAAAGGTAAGATTGACAGTCATATGTACATTCTTTGTCTATTAGGGAAAGGTGTTTTAAATTATGAAATCAGATTTGCTTCTACTACTACTACTACTACTACTACTACTGTTACTACTACTACTACCACTACTACTACTACTACTACTACTACTACTACTACTACTACTACTACTACTACTACTACCATCATCTTCGTCATAACTACCTTCATTAGACTCTACATCTTTTATAATCACCACCACTACCACGACCACCACCACCACCATCTTCTGCATCCCCCTCAACCACCACCACCACCACTATCACCTCCGTCATCACAGCGTATTAGCTCGCCAGCAGAAGCTCGTGTTCTTCATAATTAGTTTGCCATTAGTTGTGTAATTAATGCTGCCTCAAACAGTGAAGGGAGGGAGGAAAGGAGGGAGAGAGGGGAAGGGAGGAAGAGGAGAAGGAGAGGGAGGAAGAGGGGCGGATGCAGGCACGGTGAAAGCACGGAGATGATATAACTTTGAAGATAATTAAGTAAAAACAATATTTATCCAGTATTATGGTCCCCTAAAGTTACACAGGGGCACCATCAATGTAACAAGAGAAAAATAACTAATGCTAAACTAACGCCGTATTTAATTAATCAGTGTTCTTTTAGCATACGTGTGTTGATTGTACGTGTGTAAGGTGGGTTACACTCTCTCTCTCTCTCTCTCTCTCTCTCAATCTACGTTTTCTTTCTTCCTTATCTTTCTTTTTTAACTCTTCCTCTTCCCTCTCATTTCTCCTACTATTCTCTCTCTCTCTCTCTCTCTCTCTCTCTCTCTCTCTCATTATTTCTTATCTTCCTTCTCCCTTTTTTAGTTTTTTCCTCATCCCTTTCATTTTCCCTCTACTCTCTCTCTCTCTCTCTCTCTCTCTCTCTCTCTCTCTCTCTCTCTCTCTCTCATCATTTCTTTTCTTCCGTATCCCCTTTTTAGTTTTTCCTCATCCCTTTCATTTTTCCTATACTCTCTCTCTCTCTCTCTCTCTCTTTCTCTCTCTCTCTCATTATTTCTTAGGTCTTGCCTTACTAACCTGTTGCCCTTCTACACTAAAGTAATCGATGCGGTTGACCGAGATGAAAATTATGACATATTGTATCTAAATTTCAGTAAGGCGTTCGACAAAGTTCCCCATCACCGGCTATTACTAAAATTACAGGCTCACGGCATAGATGGGAAAGTTTTGAAGTGGATCAGGGCGTGGCTTAGTGGTAGGAAGCAGAGAGTGCAAATCAATGGTAAAAAATTTGAATGGGGCAGTGTTACGAGTGGCGTCCCACAAGGGTCGGTGCTGGGTCCTCTGCTCTTTATTATTTACATCAATGACTTGGACACAGGAATTAGTAGTGATGTCAGCAAGTTCACAGATGATACCAAGATCGGTAGAGTAATCCAATCAGACAGGGATGCTACCGTTCTCCAGGATGAGCTTGACAGACTATATATATGCTTGGGAGGGGAAGTGGCAGATGGAATTCAATGTCGGGAAGTGTAGCATTCTGAGTGAAGGTAGGAATAACCCCTCACACAATTACTCCTTAAATGGCACTCCTCTAAGTAGGTCTGGGCGTGAGAGAGACTTAGGAGTCCTAGTGAGCGCTGACCTCCGTCCTAGGGCTCAATGCATTCAGGCTAAAAATCGGGCAAACAGAGTACTTGGTTTCATCTCAAGGAGCGTAAGCAATAGGAGCGCTGAAGTCATCCTCAAACTTTACTTAGCACTAGTTAGACCTCATCTCGATTATGCAGTTCAGTTCTGGTCCCCCTACTATAGAATGGATATCAAGATGTTAGAATCTGTACAGAGGAGGATGACAAAGATGATTCAGGGGGTGAGAAGCTTGCCTTATGAAGACAGGCTGAAGCAGTTAAATCTACTCTCGCTAGAAAGGCAAAGGTTGCGAGGAGACTTGATCGAAGTCTATAAATGGATGAAGGGATTTAATTTAGGGGATGTCAATAAGATTTTGAGAGTAAAAGAGCCAGGTAGGACGCGTAGCAATGGTTTTAAGTTAGACAAATTCAGATTTAACAAAGACATAGGCAAGAATTGGTTCACCAATAGAGTGGTGGACGAATGGAACAGGCTTGGGGGCCATGTTGTGGGTGCCAATACCGTAGATACATTCAAGAAGAGGTTAGATAAAGCCATGGATGGTGAGGTAAGGTGGGGTTGAGTGTACAGGAGCTGCCTTGTATAGGCCAACCGGTCTCTTGCAGACTCCTTACGTTCTTATGTTCTTATGTTCTCCCCTTTTCAGGTTTTCCTCATCCCTTTCATTTTCCCTCTACTCTCTCTCTCTCTCTCTCTCTCTCTCTCATCATTTATTTTCTTCCTTATCCCTTTTTAGTGTTTTCTTCATCCCTTTCATTGTCCCTCTACTCTCTCTCTCTCTCTCTCTCTCTCTCTCTTTCTTCCGTATCCCTTTTTAGTTTTTCCTCATCCCTTCCTCTCTCTCTCTCTCCGGACAGCCCCATTAGGCGGACGTGAACACAAAAGAAGAAACGAGGAGGAAAAATAAATAATACAGAGGCGAGGTACGAGCTCAAAGTATTTACACAAGTCCTTCGCTAACGTCACTCTGCCGGACGACTCATGTAGGGCGCCTCCTCAGCCCCGGACAGTAGGGGGAGGCGGGGAGGAGGGATGGGGGAGGGGGAGGAATAAATGAAATATAGAAACTGGGAAATTAAAGAAGAAAAAAATTCCCTCAGCCTCTCGGTAGTAAGATAAAAAAAAAAAGTTATAAGGGAGGAAAAAGAAAAGCCGTATGAAAACTGAGAAATCAAAGAAGAAAAAGAAAATCCTCAGCCTTTCAGTAATAAGATGAAAATAAAACAGTTAAAAGGAAGGGAAAATAAATGCTATATGAAAACTGAGAAATCAAAGAAGAAAAAGTTGACTCAGCCTCTCCAGAATAAGAAAAAAAAATAAAAAATAAAGTAAACTGGAAGGGTAAGAAATAGATGCAATGCGAAAACAGGGAAATCAGAGAAGAAAAAAATTGCCTCAGAAAAATTAGAATGGTAGGGAAAAGAAACGCAACACTTTTCGAAAACTGGGAAGTCAAGGAAGAAAACAGTCTCTTCATCCTTAATAATAATAAGAAAAAAACGTAAAATAGTAGGAAAAAGAAAACGAATACGAAAACTGGGAAATCAAAGAAGATAAAGTCGTCTCAGCCTCAGGAATAAAAATAAAAGTTACTTGGTAGGGAAAAAAAATACGGAAACCGGGAAATCATAGAGGAAAACAGTCGCTTAATTCTCAGTAAGAGGAAAGATTCAGTTAAATGATAAGGAAAAGAAAAACATAACGGAAACTGGGAAATCCAAGAAAGAAGATAAAAAAAAGTCGCGTCATCCTCTCCCAAGAAAAGGCGGGAAAACATTGAAGAAAAAAAAAATCAATACTTATATTTATAACCCTTTGTTCTTTTCCGTCTTTCCACCGCCATTCCTTTCTCATTTGAAAAGCAATAACTATGTAGTCATAAAACAAATATTTTAAAACCCTCTTCAGCCCGGACAGCATGAACAGGCGGGGAAGAGTAAATAAAAGCAATACGAAAACTGGGAAATAAAAGAAGAAAAAAATCGCCTCATCCTCTCAAGAATAAGAAAAAATAAACCGCAAAAAGGCAGAGAAAAAAAAATTGCTTTAAAATCCTCCCTATTTTTCTTCCCGCCGCTGTTTCTTTCTCATTTAAAAACAATAACTAGTAGGTAAAAATAAACATAATAATTTTTAAACCCTCTAAGTATTTATCTTTCAAACACTCTTTCTCCCTCATTTAAAAACCGATAACTAGGTACAAATAATACAAATATTTCTAAACTACGGTATCTTTTTTTTTTTTCAACCATTCTTTCTCCCTCATTTAAAAACCTATAACTATGTAAAAATTCATAATACAAATATTTTTAAAACGCTCTTTTTTATTTCTATTTGTTATCCTCTCCCGCGGAAAATAAGTAAAACAGTGAAGAAAAAAAATCATTACTAATATCCCTAATCCTTTCTATTTTTCCTCTTTCCACCATTCTTTCTTTCTCAGTAATAAGGATAAAAATAATCACGATATAAATACTTCAAAATCCTCCCTCTCTTACTTTCCATCACCGCTTCCTTTACAACCCTTTATATAGCCTTAACGCGTTAGTCTAAAAATTGAACCTACATAGTTAATAATGCACAAAATTACTAGAACGCAAATGTTATAAAATCCATAAAAATATTGCAGTAAATAAATATTGAGAATTGCCCGGAGCTTGTGTACAATATGGAGCTTGTGTACAATATGAATCTCTCTCTCTCTCTCTCTCTCTCTCTCTCTCTCTCTCTCTCTCTCTCTCTCTCTCTCTCTCAGGTATTATAAAAAGGTTGTAAGCGTCATGCGTAATAATGGTGTAATGTAGCTATGAATCCATGTTTTTTTTTTGTGGTGGTGGTGGTGGTGGTGGAGAAGGGTAAAAAGAGGGAAAGAAGTAAGAGAGAGGGAGGAGAGGTCAAGAGGGGAGAGAGGACGGAGAGGGGGAGGGAAGGGATGTTCTTTTTACGTGTGTAAGAGGAAGAGGAGTGTCATGTCATGTTAGCTTAGTGTGTGTTTAGAGAGGAGGAGGAGGAAGAAGAGGAAGAGGAGGAGGAGGAGGAGGAGGAGGAGGAAGAGGGAAAGAAAGTATGGTAAAAAGAGTGAGTATTAGGCACATTAACCAAGTCATGTCAACTCCTTTTAGTTCACCCCTCTCTCTCTCTCTCTCTCTCTCTCTCTTCGCATCCTCTACATACTCCCGATCCCATGAGTTTCCGCTCCGTCCGTGTTTTAAAGAGAATCCGATGCTATGTGGAAGGATTTTACGCACAGGACAGTCGTGACATTAGGTTCAAATTCTCCTTTTAAGAGCGCTGTAAAATTCCGAAATCTATAGAAGTGAAGATTATATAGTATGTGTGGAAGTGGTGAGGAGAAAGATTAAAGAGAGGCGTTTATATATAGTTCTCTCTCTCTCTCTCTCTCTCTCTCTCTCTCTCTCTCTCTCTCTCTCTCTCTCTTGAGTTTCCTTTTCCTTGATCAGTTTTTCCTCAATTTCTTGTGTTCTTATTGTTCATTTTCCTATTTTTTTCTTTTTATTACTTCTTCCTATATTCTTCTTCTCCTTTTTCTTCCTCTTTTTCTTCCTCATCTTCTTTTTCTTTGTCTTCTTCTTCTTCATCATCGTCTTCATCACTTTCTCATCAGTCTCCATACTCTTCCTCTTCCTCTTCTCAGCATTTCCCTCTCCCTCTTATTTTACTGCGTTACTCTTTTTTAACTTCTTTACTGCATCCGCTCCCACTGGTAATACATCTTTTTCATACACTTCCTGCATCATGTAACCTTTTTTGCCCTTAATACCGTCTCTAAACAGCACCTCGACGAAACTAATACTGCTACTGTACGTTTAAAACTCTTCTTCCTTTCTGGCCCTCTACTTCATTTTTGTGGGTCCATTACAATCTTCTTTTTCTCCATCGTCTTGGTCTCTGTCTTGATCTACCTCATGTTTTTTGGGTCTTTTTTTTATCTTTATTCTCTTTCTTTCCTCTGTTTTTCCTTTTTTTCTCTTCTCTCCTCCTCCTCATCATCATCATCATCCTTTCCTCCTTCATTTTCTCCTCTTTGTTCTCATTTTTTATCTTTATTCCTTCTTTATTTTTTTATCTCCTTTTCTCCATTTTCTATCTTTATTCCTTCTTTCTTTATTTTTTTTATCTCCTTTTCTCCTTCATTTTCTCCTCTTTCCTCTCATTTTCTATCTTTATTCCTTTATTTTTGTTTTTTATCTCCTTTCTTCCTCTTCCTTCTCATCCCTTCCTCCTCCCTTCTTTCCTCACTCATTTTCTCCTGTATTCTCTTCTTTCCTCCTCTATTCTACACACCGTACTACCCTAAGCATCGCCTCTTGTTTCTGTTCTTCCATTTTATCTTTATTCTTTTTCTTTCTGTTCTTCATTTTCACCCTTTTTCTCTCCTTCCCTCCTCCCCATGCTTATCTCTTCCTCCTCTCTTCTCTCCTCCTTTTCTCCTTTTCATCATTTTCTCCTTTTCTCTCTCCTCTCCTCCTCATCGTTTCGTCTTCCTTTCCTCCTTCATTTTCTCCTTTTCTCTCTCCTCTCCTCATCATTTCCTCTTCCTTTCCTCCTTTTCTCTCTCCTATCCTCCTTCTCATCATTTCGACTTTCTTTCCTCCTTCATTTTCTCCTTTTCTCTCTCTTCTCCTCCTCATCAATTCCTCCTTCATTTTCTCCCCTTTCCTCTCCTTCCCTACTCTATATCCTACACACCATCGCCCTCTCACACATCGCCTCATCCCTTCCCTTTCCTTACCTATACTCTCAGATTTACCTGTTTACCTTTTCCCTTCCTTCCCCCTCGCCATGCACTCCTCGATTAAGGCTCTCCCTATCATCGCGAGGAATCAGGTTTGTAAACAGCTTCCTTCATCACCCGAGCCGTTCCGCACCATTACACACATGCAGGAAACCAAGAGCCGGAGTTACAAAGGCGCAAGTGGGAGGACGCCGCGGAGGAGGAAAGTGGATGCAGGTGCAGGTGTGTGTGTGGAGGGGGAGGTGGTGGAGGAGGAGCAGCCGATACGGAGAAGGAGTCAGAGTTACGGGAATAGGTGGCAAGGATACAAGGGCGAGTAGGAGGAAAGTCGAGGATAGGAGAAGCAGGTGCAGGAGATGTGTGTGTGTGTGTGTGTGTGTGTGTGTGTGTGTGTGTGTGTGTGTGTGTGTGTGTGTGCGTAGGCAGGTGGAGGAGGAGGAGCCGATAAGAAGAAAGAGTCAAAGTTACGGGAATAGGTAGCAAGGATTCGAGGGGGAGTAGGAGGAAAGTGGAGGAAAGTGGAAGCGAGGAATTGCGGAGGTGTTGTGTGCATTGGAAGAAGAGGAGGAGGAGCCGATAAGGAGATAGATAATCAGCGTAGGAGGAATGTAGATGCAAGCAAGAGCGGAGATGTAGTTATGCAGGAGGCAGAAAAGCAGAAGATAAGCAGAAAGGAGTATAAGACGAGGTTACATGTACGGCAATGCAGCAGAATGAGGTGGAAGGATAGAAGGTGATCAGCAGAAACCAGGAGCAGGATGAGACTCGATAGCTATTGGAATGCAGCAGGAGTTAGGACGCGAGCCAAGCAAGGGAAGGAAATAAGCAGCAGAATACATGAATAGATTAAGCAAGGAGTAAGGGAAGGTAGGTACTTTTGAGGTAATGTATGTAGTAGTGGTGGTAGTACCGGTAGTGGTAGTAGTAGTAGTAGTAGTAGTAGTAGTAGTAGTAGTGCAGAGTAGGAATAGGAGCAAGTGACAGGAGAAGCGAAGGTTTAGGTGCACATGCAAGAAAAAAATAAAGGAGAAAAAATATAAAGGAAACAAAATATATACACAAAAGGAAGTAGGAGTAAATGATGATAGTGATGACAGAAATGATAATGGTGGTAATAGTAAAAGTAGTAGTAGTAGTAGTAGTAGTAGTAGTAGTAACCAAAGCAGCAAGAAAAAAAAAAAAGAATCAACATGCACGTCAGTCAGATTCTTGGGATGGCCCGTCACTCACTGTTTATCTCAACATACATGATGATAAAAAAGGAAAAGAAAAAAAAGGCATCCGGAACAAAACTAATCAAGAGGAAACAAGAAATCAAAATAAAGTAAAAAATATAAACAAGAGACGTAAAGGAGAGAGAGAGAGAGAGAGAGAGAGAGAGAGAGAGAGAGAGAGAGAAAGGAAAAATGCCGTCAGGATATTAACAGAGCGGCGTGCAAGGCGTTATCACACACTTTATATCGCGACGTGCGCGCCGACCACTCCACACGCTGAAATTTGGTGCGGAAACATACACTGTTACTCTATTTACACGTGCTGGGAGGAGGAGGAGGACATTCAAGCTAATATTGCTAACACGATTATTATTTCTCTCTCTCTCTCTCTCTCTCTCTCTCTCTCTTTATCTATATATTTCTCTATCTCTTGTATTTTTTTAATTTTTTTTTTCCTGTTGGGTTGGAGGTGGAGATGAAGGGGGAGGAAAAAGAGGAGGAGGAGGAGGAAGAGGAGAAGGACAACATTCCAGCCAATATTAAGAACACGATTTTTCTTTATCTACTTTTAGGTACCTTAATATCTATATCTACTTTTTTATTTTTTCTATTTCCTGAGGTGGTTAAGGTGGTGGAGATGAAGGAGGAGGAAGAGGAGGAGGAAGAGGACAACATTCAAGCTAATATTACTAACACGATTATCATTTCTCTCTCTTTATCTATCTGTCTATCTCTATTTTTTTCCCTGAGGTGGTTGAGATGGTAGGGATGGAGGAGGAAGAAGACGAAGAGCTAATATTACTTATACGATTATTATTTCTCTATCTTTATCTATCTGTCTATCTCTACTTCTATTTATTTTTTCCTGAGTTGGTTGAGATGGTAGGGAAGGAGGGGGAGGAGGAGGAAGAGGAGCTAATATTACTTACACGATTTTTATTTCTCTATCTACCTTTAGCTATCTGACTGTCCATCTATCTCTCCTTTTTTTTCCGGAGGTTGTTGAGATGGTAGGGATGGAGGGGGAAGAAAAGGAAAAGAAGCCGATATTACTCACACGATTTTTATTTCTCTATCTACCTCTAGCTATCTGACAGTCCATCTATCTATCCTTTTTTTTTTGGAGGTTGTTGAGATGGTAGGGATGGAGGGGGAGGAGGAGGAAGAGGAGGAGGTCAAAGGAGAAGGGGCAGGAAATGTCGCGTGCTCTGTATTCAAGTCATCCAAATTTATATATTCCAAACGTCATCTCGTAAATTTTCCTTTAAAGGGGGAAGGAAGGAAAATATAGATATTGTTATGCCTTATTCGTCTCATTCTCATATTTCTTCACGCTCATCTTTTTTTTTGTGTGTGTGTAGAGAGAGAGAGAGAGAGAGAGAGAGAGAGAGAGAGAGAGAGAGAGAGAGAGAGAGAGAGAGAGAGAGAGAGAGAGAGAGAGAGAGAGAGAGAGAGAGAGAGAGAGAGAGAGAGAGAGAGAAATTCATATGTACATCAATATCCATTCACATGCAAATCAAGAAAATAAATATAAAGATAAACATACAGAAGGAGAAGGAAGAACATGAAGGACACTGAAGAGAAAATCATATGAAAAGGAGGAGGTGGAGGAGGAGAAGGAGAATGCATTTTTGATGAGGAAGGGAAGTAGGAGAACGGGAAAATGAAAGGCGGGAAGAAGAGGAGGAAATGGGAAGGAAAAAGAGACTCCAAATGGAAATAAACGAGAAGAAAAAAAGGAGAAGCGGGTAGGGAAAGGGAAAAGAGGAGGAAAAACAAGAAAAGCGGAAAAAAAGAAGGGGCAGGAAGGGAAAGAGAAGACGAAAGGGGAAGAGAAAAAGAAGAAAAGCAGAAAGGAGGAAAATGTAAATGGAAAAAAAAAAAAAAAGCGGAGAAGAGGGAAGAGGAAGGAGGAGGCAGGAAAAGGACGTAACAGTAGGCAGAGGGGAGGAAGCAGAAGGAGGGACTACATAAGAGGAAGAAGAAGAAGAAGAAGAGGAGCAGGAGGAGGAGGGAACTGCAAAGAGGCATAGAGGCGGGGAAAGGCGAGGAGTCAAATCCAGAATGTATACGAAGGTTCCCGGTGCCTCGTCCCTTTCAGCGCGTCGATCTGTATTCCGGCGCCGCGAGAGCTTACCATTGTTATTGAGGAAAGGGCGTGCGTACCGGGAAGTGGCCTGAGTGGAGGAGGAGGAGGAGGAGGAGGAGGAAGACGATGGTGGAAGAACATGGTGGAAAGAGGGGATGGGAGTAAGAGGATGAATAGAAAGACTACAGATAAGATAAATTTATGGAGGATACAGGGATAGGAAGACTAGAGAGAGTAGAGGAGGAGGAGGAAGAGGAGGAGGAGGGAAGGTGGAAGACGATGCTGAAAGAACAAGAAGGAAAGAGAGGACGGAAGAAGCAGAGTGAAAAGAAAGACTGCAGAAAAAAAAATACATAGAAGATACAAAGAGAGGGTATGGAAGAGGAGGAAGGAAAGTGGTGGATAGAAAAATACAGTTGGAGAAAAAAGGATTTATAGAATGTCTAGAGTGGAGGAGGTGGGGAAAGTGGGAGGCAGGAAGGTGGAGAGAAATAAGGTGGAGAGTGGAGAGGAAGGAGAGTAGGCAAAACTGGTGGAGCTCTCTCTCTCTCTCTCTCTCTCTCTCTCTCTCTCTCTCTCTCTCTCTCTCTCACGCCATACCAATATATAAACACGGAATTACTAAAATTTAAAGAATCGCCCTCCTGATCCTTCCATGTCTCTTGATTAGGTCCGTGTGTGTGTGTGTGTGTGTGTGTGTGTGTGTGTGTGTGAGATTGGTCCTGGGCCCCTCAATAATCAGGAGACTTTCCCCAAAACCTTTTGATCCCAATGGAAGGGGCTTTCAGCTGTGTACGGGGGGGAGGGAAGTAGGGAGGGAGGGAGGGAGAGAAAGAGGGAGAGAGGAGGAAGAAGAAGAGAAGGGAGAAGAATAGGGAAGGAAGGGGGGAGGAGCGTATGAAAGTAAGCAAGTATGAAGGGAAGAGAGTAAGAAATGAAGGAAGAAAGGAAAGAGGAGAGGAAGAAAGGCATGTAGGGGAAAGAAGGAGGAGGGAAAGGAGAAGGAAGGGAGGAGAGTAAGGAAGGAATGGGAGAGGAGAATAAGACAGGAAGAAGGGAATGAAGAAATGAGAGAAAAGACAATGAGAAGAATGAAAGAGGGAAGGAGAGAATAAATAAATAAACAAATAAAGGAAGGACGAAGATAGGAAGGAAAGTATATGAGTGTGACGGGAAAGAGGAAGAAGAGGAAAGTGGGAAGAGGATATTGTGAGGGGGCTGTGAACGGAGATAAAGAGGGGAGATGACAGAGATGTAATGATGAAGGGGAGGCAAAGGAAGGGGTGGGCAAGATATGAGGACAGATGATAGGGAGATAGTAAGGAAGAGTCGGGGGTGAAGGGAGGATAAGAATGTAAGAGGAAGAGAAACGGAAGAGGTATAAAGGCATAGGTAAGATATAGCAACTGGAAGGAGGAGGAGGAACAAGGTATGGGAAAAGAAGAAGGAAGATATGTGGGTTTAGGTTAAGGGGAAAAGATTGGATAGAAATGGAAGAGGAGAAACGGAAGAGGTTTAAAGGCATAGGTAGGTAAGATATAGCAACTGGAAAGAGGAGGAGGAACAGGGGATGGGAAAAGGAGAAGGAAGATATGTGGGTTTTGGTTAAAGGGAAAAGACTGGATAGAAATAAAAGAGGAGGAGTAAAGGTAGGAAAGAGGGGTAGGCAAGATGCAGTAATGGAAAGGGGAGGAGCAGCAAAAGGAAAGGTGTATAAGAAAGGAGGAAAAAGAGAGGAAGAAGACGTGTAAGCTTGTGTTGAAGGGAAGGAAAAGAAGATGTATTAATGAGGAATGGAAAAGGAGAATTAAAAAAGAGGAACGTAAGAGGTAAACGGTGACCAATTTATAGGTTCATACGACTCAATAACGAACAACGTGGAGGGTGAAGGGAAGAAAAAGACAAGTAAAGAGGAAAGGAAAAGGAGAATAAAAAAAGAGGAACGTAAGATGTAAACGGTGACCAATTTATAGGTTCATACGACTCAATAACGAACGTGTAGGGTGAAGGGAAGAAAAAGACAAGTAAAGAGGAAAGGAAAAGAAGAACAAAAGGAGAAACGTAAAGGGTAAGCGGTTATCAATTTATAGGTTCATACGATTCAATAGCAAACAAAGTGGACTGTTTGTTTACTCCCATTCCGAACACCGATTGGGCTCACACCAAACACCATTTCCAACCCTTCCTCCTCCTCCTCCTGCTCCTCCTCCTCCTGTTCCTCCCTGGGCGACGCGTAACGAGGCTCCTCTTCGGGTTATTAAAGTCAAGGGGTCGTAGGTGAGGCTCAGTAGTGACTTAACTTACGATCAGTTGCTGTTTACGTTGATAATTTCCGCGGGAGCTTTATTTATTGTGGTGTAAAGGCGGTGCGGGGTATAACGGTGATTGGGAGAGCCAGGGGGGAGGGGGCTGGGGGAGGGGTCTGTAAGTTTTGGGAGGTGGTGGCGGAGGAGGTGAAGGGCAAGGAGGAAAAGGGTGAAGGGAGAGGTGAGGTTGGGGAGGGGTCTAGGGGAGGGGTCTGTAAGTTTTGGGAGGTGGTGGCGGAGGAGGTGAAGGGCAAGGAGGAAAAGGGTGAAGGGAGAGGTGAGGTTGGGGAGGGGTCTGGAGGAGGGGTCTGTAAGTTTTGGGAGGTGGTGGCGGAGGAGGTGAAGGGCAAGGAGGAAGAGGGTGAAGGGAGAGGTGAGGTTGGGGAGGGGTCTGTAAGTTTTGGGAGGTGGTGGAGGAGGAGGTGAAGGGCAAGGAGGAAAAGGGTGAAGGGAGAGGTGAGGTTGGGGAGGGGTCTGGAGGAGGGGTCTGTAAGTTTTGGGAGGTGGTGGCGGAGGAGGTGAAGGGCAAGGAGGAAAAGGGTGAAGGGAGAGGTGAGGTTGGGGAGGGGTCTAGGGGAGGGGTCTAAGTTTTGGGAGGTGGTGGAGGAGGAGGTGAAGGGCAAGGAGGAAGAGGGTGAAGGGAGAGGTGAGGTTGGGGAGGGGTCTGGAGGAGGGGTCTGTAAGTTTTGGGAGGTGGTGGAGGAGGAGGTGAAGGGCAAGGAGGAAGAGGATGAAGGGAGAGGTGAGGTTGGGGAGGGGTCTAAGGAAGGGGTCTGTAAGTTTTGGGAGGTGGTGGCGGAGGATGTGATGGGCTAGGAGGAAAAGGGTGAAGGGAGAGGTGAGGTTAAGTTTTAATTTACGCTTAACATTCTCTCTCTCTCTCTCTCTCTCTCTCTCTCTCTCTCTCTCTCTCTCTCTCTCTTCTTTACCTAACTTCCTGTATACTTCGAAAACAGATTGCAGGAAGGAGTGAAGCCAGAATAAAGATGTGTAGGAAGGAAGGAGATAATAACTTGATGAATGTAAATGTAAAGGAAGAAGACTGAGCGGAGATAATAACTTGATGATAGAAAATAGTTGATGAATGTTAAAGAGAAAGAAGAAAATAATAAGTTATGAAAGAAGGGAGCAGCCGATGAATTAATGAAAGAGGAATTGAGAAAAGAGAAGGAAGTAGGAAGAAAGAGAGAAAGAACAATGAGGGAATAAAAAGCAGAAGGAAAGCAAGGGGAAAAAATAAAGATAAAACGAAAGCGACATGTATAGCACAGACGTAACTAAAAATATAGGAGGAAAGGCAAAGATGGGTGAAAGTAGTGAAGTAAGAAGTGTGTAGATGGAAGAGGAGGAGGATAAGAGGAGGAACAAAAGAAAGAAACGTAGGCAGGAGTGTAGGTAGCATTAACCCAGCAAACATTTTTTTTTTAGCTTTCATAATCGGCCAGTTCATAATGGTGCCCGAGCCCCTTATGGAATATGATGACAGGTTCCCGGTTGTGTGTGTGTGTGTGTGTGTGTGTGTGTGTGTGTGTGTGTGTGTGTGTCAGTCATGAGAATAGGAAGAGATTTGTCTTGTCCATCACCGCAACACTGTGTTTGGCGCGTGTTCCATTTCCGGTCATTTTAGGTGTTCTATGTTGTAACGAGTCGAACTTTTTTTTCTGGTGGTAAGACTGTGGAAACTTTTTTAGATAGCGACTGTAATGATGCTAATAAAATAATAATGCTACAATAATGTCAATAATAATAATAATAATAATAATAATAATAATAATAACAATAATAATAATAATAATAATAATAATGAAAAAAAACATAACAACCACCACCATTATGTCCATCACCAGCGATCGAAGTCAATAACAAAAACATCACCACCACCAACAGACAGCAACAGCATCGGGTAATAATAAATAGCAACAATAATAGCAATAACTCCAGTGCAGGACAACATACGTAAATTCCAGTGTTCAATTTGCGCAAGCTGGGACAGGAGCAAAAAATAAAAATAATAAAAGAAAGGAAAAAAAAAGGACCCATATCAATACAGGTGAATGTTCGTGGGTGTGACTGTGTGTGTGTGTGGGGGGGGGGGGGGGGGCTGACCAGTGTGGGCGAGGACGAGGAAGGAAGGAAGGAAGAGTGAAAATAATGAAAGCGATGTAGCAAGGAGGGGAAGAAAAATAGGAAGACGGAACGGAAAGGGTGAAAAATGAGTGAAGGAGACATGTGGAATGGAGGCAACAAGAAGAAGATAGTGAAGGAAGAGGAAGGAGGGAAGAAAGGATGAAAATGGAGGCGAAGCAACAAGGATGGGAAGGAAGATAGGAAAGACAAGGAAGACGGAAAGGAAAGGGAGAAATTGAGAATGAAGGTGGACTGGAAGCAGCGAAGGGAAGGTAGTGGAGGACAGGCAACGGAAAGAAAAAATAGGAAGACGGAAAAGAAAGGGAGAAAAGGAAGTGAAGGAGACAGGTGGAATGAGAACAACTGGAAGGAGAAGTTAGTGGAGGGAGGAGGGAAGGAAGGGGAAGAGAAAGAGAATGGTCGAGGAAGGAAGAATGGAAGATTGGGGAGAAAGAAAGGGTGGCAAGGGGAGAGAGGGGTGCGCGAGGTGGTGGGGGACTTGAGAATATATATTGGCGATGAATCAAGGCATTATACCGCCCACCAGGGATTGCTTCTCGTAAAAGTGGCCATAAAGTGCATGCTTGGGACGCCTGCGACGCGCTACCTGCCATCGGGCCACCGCAGCAGGGCGTGGTCAGCGGTGAGAAGCGCGTCCACACCTTGGAAGAGTGAAGGAAGGAGGGGTGGTGGGAAGGGCAAGGGAGTGTGGGAAGGAAGGTGGTGAAAGGGGGCGGGAATACAAGCACTGGGTACCCCCTGCCCCTAGTCCCGTCCCTCCCTCCATCTTTTCATCACTCACTGCTCACCTGAAATGTTACTTGCATGACTAGTAGAAGTAAAAAAAAAAAAAATGTAAATGTGGCCTGTGGTGGCAGACGCTCGGCCGCCGCCCCCTCGCCACGCCACGAGTCTGCCTGGTATTCCGAATCTTCAGTGGAAAATAAGACGTACAATTCCACTGACCTTAGTTGTAGTTGTTGCAGCGACTGTGTGCAGTGATATTATAATCGACAAAATCTGATTCTTTTTTTTTTCGGAAATCAGTACTGCTGACTTGTGTGTACGAGTATACTGCACAGACGTTTACTCGTGTTGTACTCTTTTCCGTTGCCTATAAAGTAAAATTATATTCCTTAACATCGAGCGAGCTAGGCACTAGGAATAATGTGTAGCCAACTAGGACAAACTAGTTTATTATTGTATTTCTATAGATTTTCATTTTAACCAACGGATTTACACACAAAAAAATACTATGTAGCCTACTACATGGCAAGATTAACCACCACTTAATTAATGTAATTTCTAAAAACTAAGCCGAATGCACATATATCACAAGCATTATACACACACACACACACACACACACACACACACATATATATATATATATATATATATATATATATATATATATATATATATATATATATATATATATATATATATATATATATATATATATAAGTAATTAATATTAAGTATGACAGGCCAGGCACGGATATCCATTAGGAAATGCGTAGCCACGTTCCATGCTAGGCCTTTTTTTTTTTCTATCCCTCCACGGGCGGCCGCCAAGGCGAGGCAGCCCGCCAGGCCGTGATGCCGGGAGACGCGCCCCAAAGCCTAATGCATCACGCTGGGGATTAGTGTCAAACATTTTTAATAAGGCAACGCCATCTCATAATGATGTTACTGAATTTTGGTAATATTCTGTCTTTAATGTGTGTGGGGGATATATATTTCTTAGCATGATTTTTTTCACATCAAATAAATGAGGTGTGTGTGTGTGTGTGTGTGTGTGCCACCACAACCAAATTCACGGCGGGTTCAATTTAGGGTTCGCGAAAAGGCGCTTCAATTGTTAGATACATAAGGACACGAATTATAATGTTGTGTGTAACTTTCCGGGGCAAGGACCATAACAGCCGAGGCCTTGATAACAACCATAAAATTAATAGCAACAGTCATGTACTTACCAAGTGAGGCGGCGGCGGCGGAGACGGGAGCGTCCAATGATCAGTAAATGGCTCCCTTACACAAGTTACTTCTGTTCTGTATCACGTTTCCGATCCCCTTTCCTCGCTGATGATGTCGTCACAGCAAGAAGTCACCGAGTCTTGTACGTGAGCGAAACAACGTAAGAAACACACGCAACACCTTCCCGACACCACACAACACAAACACTGACCCTCCCGCCCGCAGCGTTCCCAGATGAGCGACAAACAGTTGTAAAATACGATAATCAGATCAGCTTTAGGAAAGTAGAGTCATGCTTCCAGCTTGCAAAAAAACATTAGTAATTAACGATTTTAGTAATAAGTATATCTGAATATTTTTTTTGTATGGATGCGACAGCTTTGGGTTAAAAATCGGTAGATGCAGTGTTCTGAGTACGACAATCTGGTCACGCTCCTCCCGCCACGCTCAAATTTCACCGTTCTCTCTGGACGTTGCAGGGCCAGGAGTGATATCAAATGGGTCTCCTGGGCTGAAACAAATAAAGATTAACTAGCTTTAGTGAAACAATACTTTATCATCTGTAATAGTATAACTACATTACACATAGCCTATATCATAGATTTCGACAATGATCACGTATTTATGTGTATTATTAATTTCTACCGTAAAAAAATATATATAGCATGTGAAATAAGTAGGAAATAAACAACTTTTAAACATGAGAAAACTGGAAAATAATTGATAAAAGAAACAAGGCTACCAAATACCAATCCCGCCGTTGGCAGCGCGGCGTGACGTCACGGCCAGCTGGTTCAAAGTTCAAACATGGCAGTGCGGTGGCAGGTGCTTGCTGGTGATGGCTCCACTGTGATGATACTGGACGAGCTGTGCCTGGCGGACTATGGGCGCCGCTGTAACGTTTGTGCATGGGAAGCGGAGTGGAGGCTTTGCACACCGGCAGACCCAGGCACCCCGGTGGCAGGAGGCCCGTGGAGAGGAGGCGGTGCAGGGGCTGCCTGGGGAGGGCGGCCTGAAGGGTGCCCCTGGACGCGTCACCCTTCCCTGCAAGGTAACTCAAGTGACTCATGTATTATTGAACTGTGCAAATACATATGACGGGCGTGTGTTTGTTCTCACGCTGGCTGATATTGCTGCTACGTCAGGCCGCTAATAAACCGTGGAAACCGCAGACCCTTACATACATTTTGTAATTATTTATTCCGAATATCGTTTTCAGCAAAATGCGTTATTAGAACATGCAGCATGCTATGAGCTTTCGAACCCAGTTAAATAGCTCATAATGACATAAGGATTCGCCAAGTTAGGTCTAGGCTAAGAAGGTAGTTTGGGTTGGTATGAATAAATTTGAATTGTTGTACAAGGTGTGTGTGTGTGTGTGTGTGTGTGTGTGTGTGTGTGTGTATCTCATTCACCATAGACTAGTCACGTGCTGGACTCGTGATTGTCAGCCAGGAAAATTCTCGTTTTGAGATAAGAACTGCATGTTGTACACGGATCTTTGGGTACTACTGGGGTCTCGCACCACGCCCACACACCCGGCAGGCGCGACACAGCTCCCGTCTGACCCCCTGTGTGTGGGGATGGGGGAGGGGGTGCAACTGAATGAACTTATGAAATTAGGTTAATGCACTTTTCAGTATACTTATACCCTAGACCGGACCATGTGTAAGTACCAATATCACTTTCAACTTTTAACGCCTTAACATAAATACGTGTTAAGAGTCAGGGCGCGCGGCTCAGCGGGCAGAGAGTACACACACACACACACACACACACACACATACACACTAAGTAGGCCACCTTTTTTATTTCGTAGTATGATATACTTATGGAGTAACGCGTGCAAAGTTACATATTACCCCCTGTGTGTGTGTGTGTGTGTGTGTGTGTGTGTAGAGGCGCGGCGTGTCCTCTGTGCTGCCTCACCTTAACCACTGAGTTACGATCGATTCCGTCGTTTTTATCCACCCGACACCCTTCGCCTTCCACCCTATTTTAAGGAAACACTTCAGTATGTTGGTCATCTCATCCTTCTCCCTCTACTTCTCTCCCTCTTCATCATCTTCCTCCTCCACCGCCTCTTTAGCCTACCCGAGTTCTCTCGTCCGTGTCATCCTCCTCCTAATCATCTTCCCTATTCTCTTACCCTTTCGCGGCCTATCTCTCTGCCGCCTCCTCCTTCACCTCCTCCGTCTCTTCAGCTCTTGACCAGCCTCACTGATTTTTATGTTACCTTTTGTATTTGTTTTGTATGGTACCTTGATTTCTCAATGTTCAGTTCTTCCTTATTTTACTGATTTTACTATTTTACTTTTACTTATTTAACATATTTTCGTCCTTGCTCTTTGATATATATATATATATATATATATATATATATATATATATATATATATATATATATATATATATATATATATATTTGCTCCTGTGCTTGTTTATTCTTTTCTTATTATTGTTGTAAATATTGTTGTTGTTGTTGTTGTTTTCTTATTAGTTTTTGTTTTTGTTGTGCTTTGTCTCCTTTTCTTCTTCTTGTTCTTACCGTAGTTATTATTATTATTATTTATTATTATTGTTATTATTATTATTATTATTATTATTATTATTATTATTATTATTACTATTATTGATTGGATAAATGGTTTTAATCAGGGGAATGTAAATAGGGTTTCGGTTGTAAAAGAGCCGGATAAGACACGTCGCAATGGATATAAGTTAGATAAAGTCAGATTCAATAAAGACATAGGCCAGAATTGGTTTACCAGTAGAGTAGTGGGTGAGTGGAACAAGCTCGGCAGTATTGTTGCGAGTGCCAATACCACTGATACATTCAAGAAGTTGGATAAATTCATGTAGAGTGAGGCAAGGTTTGGTTAGGCTTACAGGAGCTGCCTTGTAGTGTGCTTCTCTCTCTCTCTCTCTCTCTCTCTCTCTCTCTCTCTCTCTCTCTCTCTCTCTCTCTGTACAGACCAATCGGCCTCTTGCAGACTCCTTACGTTATGTTCTGATGTTTTTCTTTTTCTTCTTCTTATTATTATTATTGTTTTTTTCTTATTATTATTACTATTAGCTATTATTATTATTATTTTTATTATTATTATTATTATTATTATTATTATTATTATTATTATCATTATTATTATTATTCATTGTTGTTATATATAATGATAATAGTAATAATAATAATAATAATAATAATAATAATAATAATAATATACCTTTATTTCTTGTCATTCTCTTCCTTCCCTTCCCTTTTCTATTCCTCCTCCTTCTCCTCCTCCTAAATTTCCACAAAGCATGAGCCGTGTATGTGTGTATGTAGTAGCTCCCTTCACCTCCGTTCCCTTCCTTCCCCCTCGGGCTGAAATATTTCTGAAATTCCCCGCAAAGTTTGTGGCCCTCCGAAAGATGTTGACCACACCTCGTTAGGGCCGAGTTTGGCACTCCCGCGAGGCCTCCATTTACTCCCAGGCTCCCCATTTCGGCCCCGGGGATATATATTGTAGCGGGAGTGGTGGTGGCGGTGGACTCTCTCTCTCTCTCTCTCTCTCTCTCTCTCTCTCTCTCTCTCTCTCTCTCTCTCTCTCTCATTACTACTTGATTTGTGGTGCTTGTTCTGCTCATATTTCTCTCTCTCGCCCCCTTCCCCCCCACCTCTCTCTCTCTCTCTCTCTCTCTCTCTCTCTCTCTCTCTTACGATTTTGGTTGATTCTCTTTTTCCCTTTTCCACTATGTTTTTTTTTATTTCTTTGTCGCTGTTTCCCGTTTCTAGTTCCTTTCTCTTCATTTCTCCCTGTTCATTTCTTTCTCCATCTTTTTCTATACTCTTTTGATTATGTATTTAATTCTTTTTCCCTCTTGGTATCTTCTTCCCTGTGTTCATGTTCCTCTTCTTCCTCCTCCTCCTCCTCTTCCTCCTCCTCCTTCACAACCTCCATCTGCTTCTCTGTCATAATCTCCTCCTCCTTCTCAACCTCTTACTTCTCCTCCTCCTCCTCCTCGTCCTCCTCTCTCTCTCCCCCGCCTCTTTCTCTCCAAATTTAGCTGACAAGTTCTCCTCCCTCATCAATACATACCTGTTTGCTCTCCCTCCCTCTCATTTTCTCTCCTGCTCTCTTCTTCATCCTTTAACAGACCTCTCATTCTACCTCGTCTTTTTTTTCTTTCTTATGCTACATTTTCTTTCTTCCTTTCCTCTGCCACGACCACAACCACTACCGCTCCTCCTCCTCCTCCTCCTCCTCCTCCTCGGTTCACAGCACCTCCGCCCCATCATCACATCAGCAGTGTTTAATCTCTCCAAACCCACCCTAATTTTATGCTATCGGTCCAACGCCATCACTCCGATTCTCAGTGTAATGACCTCCTCCTCCTCCTCCTCCTCTCCTAAGGCCTCCTAGCGCTTGTCTTCCTCTAGCAGTCTGACTCCTTATTTAGTCCTCCTCCACCTCTTTCTCCTCCTTTTCTTGGTTCTTCTTCTCTTTCCCCTTCTTTTTTCTTAGTTCTCGTTCTTCTCCTGCTCTTCCTCTTCATTTCTCCTCTACCTCCTCTTTCACCTTTCTTTTGTGTTGATGTATCTCATTTTTTCATTCATTCACTTTTTCTTCACTGTACTGTCAGTCTGTTCCTTTTATTATTTTCATCTTTTTCTTGTCACCACGAAATAAATTAATATCTTCTTGGGTACATACATTTAATACGGCCATTTTTTTTATTTTAATTGAGTGTAAATTGCCAGTAGTTCCTTTATGTGTACTAATATTGAATTCAGTAGCTATAACAATTTCGACGAGTTAATTATTAAAAAAAAATTACAGATAACTTAAGCTTAACAGAACAAAGAATAACACAGCTCATCTCATCACTCATCCTGATATTTGTGCTTCCTGCTCCTCCTCCTCCTCCTCCTCCTTTACTACCTCTTCCTTTCCCTTCCCCAATCTCTCCCTTTACCGTTACTACCTCCCCCTCCCATCCTACGTATCTTTCCATAAACTAATATCTTGGCAGAGTACTAATTTGTAACTACTGTTTATCTTGTGAATTAGTGTTTCAATTAGTGGGGAGCGGGGTCGCTTTTGGGGGCTGGCTGGCGTAAGGAGGATAGGTGTGGGTGGGAAGGAACTTGGGGCGAGGGGGATGGAAGGAGGGAGAGAAGGGAGGTAAGGAACGGGAGAGCGGGAAAGGTCGAGGGGGGTAGGAAGGGAGGGAACTGACTGGAAGGGAAGGAGAGACAGGGAACACAAAATACAGGTTGACAGAAGTGACTGAATGAGGGAGGAGAGATTGCGGGGTACACGTTTGTGTCAGAGTTGGAGGAGGAAGAGGAGGAGGAAGAGAGGACTAGGAGGAAACATGGAAACATGAGCGACCGGCAACAAAAAGCATGGTGGCTCATTGCTAGGCTGGCGTCACTTTAAACTCAAGGAAAATTGCGTGCCGGATCCTCCCTCCGTCACATTAAAGGAAAAAAACAAGCAAACCCAGGCTCTACATTTATGAGGCTCTGCTCCAGACTTGTACACGAGCAGGTAACTCGATAGAAAGCCTTACGGCTTACACGATATCTATGCTTACTTTACTTACTTCTTTTATACTGATGTGCAAATTATATAATCTGGCCGTTCTTGGCAGCGAGAGAGAGAGAGAGAGAGAGAGAGAGAGAGAGAGAGGAGGAGGAGGAGAAGAAGGAGGAAGAGGATGAAAAGTTAAGTAAAGGGAAACTTTGAAACATAGACGATCAGGCAACAGAGAGTGTACCTATTGGTTCATTGCGAGACTGCCTGCTTTCAGTGATTTTATCAATCCGTGAGCCACTGGAGTGACCTGCAGAAAGGAGGAGGAGGAGGCGGAGGAGGAGGAGGAGGAGGGATTGAAAAAAGTAATCAACTGAGCAGGTAGTAGACGTGTATTGGAAGAGGTTTTGAGGAGTAGGCTGAATGGTCTGTTTGTGTGTGTGTGTGTGTGTGTGTGTGTGTGTGTGTGTGTGTGTGAAAAGGATGGTGTGAGTTGTGGATCATCGTTATTAACATCATCGTCATCGTCGTCGTGGTCGTCGTTGTTCTTGTAGTTTTGTTGTTTTTGTTTCGTATTTTAGGTCTTTTTTATTTGATTTTTCTTTGCAATGTCAATGAGATGTCCATTGTGTTATGTTTCTTTTAGTTTTTTTCTTATCTTTTTTATATTTCCTGTGCATGTTTATGATCTCTCTCTCTCTCTCTCTCTCTCTCTCTCTCTCTCTCTCTCTCTCTCTCTCTCTCTCTCTCTCTCTCTCTCCTCTTCTCTACTCTCTCTTTTCAATATTCAGTTAGTAATATTCGTTCTTCCTTCCCTTTTCATATCCTGCACCCTAGCCTTCTCTCTCTCTCTCTCTCTCTCTCTCTCTCTCTCTCTCGAGTTTTCTGGTCATTTTCTCTATCTTACTCTCGAGAGCACTAGTAGGTAATTCTTCCTCCTCCACCACTAGCTCTCCTCTTCTCTCATCTCTCCTCCTCCTCCTCCTCTTCCTCCTCCTCCTCCACCATCTCTTCGTCCTCGTCATATCCAGCACTCTTCCCTCCCTCTCTCCTCCTCCGTCCCTTCCTCATCTCTCGTTCTTTCCTTCTCATCTCGTTCACAGCATAATTTTCTCTCCTCTTACCTCTCTCTCTCTCTCTCTCTCTCTCTCTCTCTCTCTCTCTCTCTCTCTCACACACACACACACACGCACATCTGTTCCCCCTCCCGTGTCTCTTTTTCATTTCCTCTCCTCTCGCCTCCTCCCCCTCCTCCTCCTCCTCCTCCTCCCTTTCTCTCTCCCTTCCCTCTTATCTTTCTCTTCATCTTTAATTTCTCTTTTCATCCATAGAAAGTTTTTGTCTCCATTAATACCTCTGTAAAACTTTGTATTGTAATCAGCAGTAATCTCTCTCTCTCTCTCTCTCTCTCTCTCTCTCTCTCTCTCTCTCTCTCTCTCTCTCTCTCTCTCTCACTTATATCGTTGCCTGCTTGCTTGCTTTCAACATTTTCCCTTCCCTCCCCTTCACCTTTCTTTTCCTTTGTTCCTTCCCTCATTCCTTCCTCCTTGGTTCTTCTGCTTTTACTCCTTTCTCTCTGTTCCCCTTTCTCGCTCCTCCCGTCTTGCTGCCTTTCTTCCTTTCTTCCTTCCTTCAGTCATTCATTCTTACCCTCCTGTCGTCCTTTTTTTCTCCTTCCTTTCTTCCTTCATTCATTGCAATTTTTTTTTACTTCTATGCTTCCTCATTTTTTCTTTGTTTCCTTCTTAAATTAATTTATTCCTACCTTCCCCTTTTCTTTTATTCTTTCTTTTCTTTCTTTCTTCCTTCCTTTCTTCATTCGTTTATTCATATCATCTTTTTATTCTTTTCTCGTCTCCTTTTTTCGCCGTTTTAACATTTTTCATTCTTAAGTTCCTTCCTACTCCCTTCCTCATCCCTTTTCCCCCTCCTCTTCCCTCCTCTCTTCACCCCCTCCCTCTCCTCCCTCTCTCTCCCCCCTTTACCTCTCTCACTCATCTCCCTCATCCTTCTAATCTTTGTTTTTACCTTCCTCATTCTTACCTTTTATAATTACATTTTACTTTGTTTTCTCTCTCCTCTTTCCCTCACTTTTCTCCATCGTTTCCTTGTCCTATCTCCCTTCTTCTTTCCTATTCTCTTTTTTCTTCCAATTTTCCCTCTCCCTCTTTACTATTTTCCGCTTTTCACATCTTTTTCCCTCCCTCTTTTCCATCCCACTTCTTTCCTTCCCTCTTTCCATTTCCTTCTCCATACCTCCCTGTTTCCCCCCGTTATTTTTTTTCCTTTCTTCCTTCCTTCCTGCATGTCTCAAATATCCTCTTCGTACTATTACTGCCGTTGTACCTCTGCACACATTCTCTCTCTCTCTCTCTCTCTCTCTCTCTCTCTCTCTCTCTCTCTCTCTCTCTCTCTCTCTCTCTCTCTTTTTTTTTGCTTCATGTGCTTGTCGCTTCTTCCTTAAAAAATGCCAGGCGGACAGTCCACAACAGCTCTCCTCCTCCTCCTCCTCTTCCTCCTCCTCCTCCTCCTCCACATTGTCCTCGCCTCTCTACTTAGTTAATTTACGATGCGCCTGTCTCTCTTTTATTCCTGGACGACGCTTTGCATCCTTTCACTAGTAATGCGGACTGGGCCTTCCCTTTCTTTATATTGTTATTGAAGAGAGAGA
>NC_066529.1:12852505-12870005 GCF_024679095.1 Eriocheir sinensis
TATTGCTGGTAATCTTGCCTCCATTATGCTTGGTGATTTTCATGATGCTTTTTTTTTTTTTTTTTTTTTTTTTTTTCCTGCCGCTTTTAATATGAAGTTTGATGGTTTAGTGTAAAGATGCTTCTCTCTCTCTCTCTCTCTCTCTCTCTCTCTCTCTCTCTCTCTAAAGAAGACAGGGGGAAGAAACCTTTTTACAAGAGGAAATAAGCCATTAAATTGGATGCGTGCAAAAAAATAAAGTTGTGCGCGTTTTTTTAAATCAGTCTGGTGTGTGTGTGTGTGTGTGTGTGTGTGTGTGATTAAGGAGAGGTGATAAATGTGGAAGGCAGCAGGCAACCGGTACACACACACACACACACACACACACACACACACACACACACACACACACACACACACACCTACCTTCCCTCCCCGCACCCTCCACACACCTGATCCCGTTGCAAACACGCACAACACACCTGCTCGCCACTACACACAGGCGCCGTTAGCATCCGTCAGTCTCAGGGAACGGCCGCCAGACCCCCGTAAGCCAGCGCTCCCTCCCTCGGCGCGCTGCAGCCTCCCTATATCTTCCGTTAAAGGCCCAGTAGCCGCCGTGAATGTTGCCCAAAGCGCCTCCAAAGCCCCTGTACTTCTGGCATCACGGGAACGACCGCCACTCACGAAACTAAGCTCTTGTTGGGTGGGATATTTGTGACTCCTGATGGTGGTGATGGCGGTGGTGGTGGTGGTGCTCCTGGTGCTTCGGCTTGGGGTGGCGGTGGTGGTGCTCCTGGTGATCTTGTTGGTGTAAGGAGGCCACTATAAAAGGATCGAACATTGAACTCCAGTCAGAAAAGGTGAAGTAGGTAATCGGACTGTTTTGATATGCACTTAAGAGAAGAGAAGGATCGTAATATGTCTCCTTAATCATTATAATCAAGTTGAGAATCAGACTGAGGACTGAGGATCTGCCCCAACGATGGGTCAGACTAATGAGGGATTCCTACATATCCTTTACACTCACTGGGATTGTCTGAACCTTACAAGAACACATGACCTATCCCTTCTAGACGCCGCTGATGATGTAGTAAACAACAGAGGTAAAGATAAAGTTAAGAGCATTCGCTGTAGCTGCACGTGGCCTCAGTGCTCATCTCCGTGTAGTGAATGGTGCTCCGGAGGTTAAAGACGAAGACAGTGGTGTGAACAAGCCCCGATGACGCCCGCTGAGGTAGTGATTCGTTACGAGGAGCCGCGAGAGACAATCCGGGTCTTAATTCACGTACGTCGCAGAATAACATAAAAAAATATAATGAAGTGCATGGCGGCGTCCTTTGGTGGTGCATTCTCCGTGGTCGCCTAATTCTTGTTTATTGCCCATCAAAGAACCGAGGATAGTATTGCAAAAAACAAAACAAACAAAAAAAACGATAAAGACTGGTAAAAGCTGTTCTTGAAAAAAGTTAAAGTGTTCCAAGAGAAACAAACCAATAAAAGACAAAGACCAATTAATTTGAGTTCCAGCGGCGCTTCGAGGCTCCCCTCCTGCAAGACGCCATTAGCGGGGAATTCAGCGACGATTATTACACACAAGGAGGAAAAAATAGGAAAAAAAGCTTTGGTCACGTCTTTCCGCCCAGCCGCGCCTCGCATTCGCCCTCGCCGCGGGAAGGCTGGCGATGGCTGGCGAGGAGGAAACGGGGAGATTTTTAGACAATGTGGAGGTTATGAAGGCTTGCTGAGTAGATGGCTGACTGGGTGACTGGGTTTTGACTGACTGGCTGACTGTGGGGCTCATGTGTGGCTGGCTGGATGTCTAACTGGGTTTTGGCTTTCTGGCGGGTGATAGCAGGGGTGGGTGACTCATAAATGGCTGATTGTGGGGCTCATGTCTGGCTGGTTGTGTGGTTGAGTTGCTGGCTGACTGGGCTTGGCTTTCTGGCGCGTGATGGCAAGGATGGCTGACTCACAACTGGCTGACTGTGGGGCTTATGTCTGACTGGTTGTGTGGCTCAAGTGTGGCTGATTGGATGGCTGGATGGATGGTTGACTGGGTTTTGGCTCTGGTTGATGATGACAGGGATGGCTGACTCATTTGTGGCTGGCAGTGGGAGTGTTTCTGATTGACTGAATGGCTTATTTCTGACTAGGTTCTGGCTGGTATGTCTGGCTGTTGGGCGGTTTATATCTGATTGGGTGGGTGGCTTATATCTGACTTGTTGGCAATTGTGTCTGTAACGAGGCAACTGTGGCGGAGAACCATCAACCAAGCTCCTGGGAATGCTCACACGAAAATTTTACGAACCAGCACAAATCAGCGGCTGCGGGAAAACCGTAAGCGTGTGTGAGGCAAGCAGAAGGGTGGTGTAGGAAGTCAGCGTGGAGTCAGCAGAAGGGAAGTGAAGAGTCAGCGGGGAGTCAGCAGAAGGGAGGTGAAGAGAGTCAGCGTGGAGTCAGCAGAAGGGAGGTGAAGAGAGTCAGCGTGGAGTCAGCAGAAGGGAGGTGGAGAGAGTCAGTGTGGAGTCAGCAGAAGGGAGGTGGAGAGAGTCAGCGTGGAGTCAGCAGCAGGGAAGTGAAGAAAGTCAGCATGGAGTCAGCAGAAGGGAAGTGAAAAGAGTCAGCGCGGAGTCAGCAGAAGTGAGGTGAAGAGAGTCAGCGGGGAGTCAGCAGAAGGGAGGTGTAGGGTGTCAGCGCGGAGTCAGCAGAAGTGAGGTGAAGAGAGTCAGCATGGAGTCAGCAGAAGGGAGGTGTAGGAAGTCAACGTGGAGTCAGCAGAAGGGAGGTGTAGGAAGTCAACGTGGAGTCAGCAGAAGGGAGGTGTAGAGAATCAGCATGGAGTTAGCAGAAGGGAAGTGAAGATAGTCAGCGTGGAGTCAGCAGCAGGGAAGTGAAGAGAGTCAGCAGAAGGCAAGACCATCATCATCATCACCAGCAGCATCAGCACACGGCAATAGCAGCTGGAGAATGAGTGTAAAGAATATAATGAAAAGATCAGGAAAAGACCGTCATCACCATCCCCACCAGCAGCCACAGCATCAGCACACGGTAATGGGAGCTGGAGAATGAGCATAAAGACCACTGAGGAAAAGATCACCAAGAGGAGCAGTCAGCATCGGGAGTGAGATCGGGGGCGGCAGCAGCATCACCGGAGTGGGGTTAAAAAGGGATATAATTGGCGGGTTTGCAGGAAGGGGAGACGCCACTTTTTACCTCCATTACGTCTTACCTCGAATCTTTCTCCTAATATTCCCTCCTTTTATTTATTCTTTTCCTCCATGTGATTCCCGGGGTACAAGAAAGAATACAAACTCTAATCAAGCACGGAGAGATTAATGAATGTAGAGGTTAAAGAAGGGGTAGCGAAGACGAAAAAGGTTGAAAAAAATGAATAAATGAAGATATAAAAATTCACGGATTAGGAGGAAAACAATACGAACTCTGATCAACGCGGAGAGATTAATGTGTGTAGAGGTTAAATAAGAGGGGTAACGAAGACGGGAAAAAAGGGAAAGCTGAATTAAAGAAGATATGAAAGAAAAATTCGGCTTTTGTCTTCGTATATTTCCTCATTTTACTCTTATTTTCATTTCCTCCATGAAAGCCGCGGATTAGGAGAAAAAAATACAAACTCTGATCAACACGAAGAGATTAATGAGCGTAGAGGTTGAACAGAAGAGCTAACGAAAGAAAAAAAGAGCGAAAGAACGAACGAAAGAAAGAAGACAGACATAGACACACGGAAACAGGAAAAAACTGAATAAAAGAAGAAGTGAAAGAGAAATGCGTAAGTCTCCCCTTTTGCCTGCTTTCGTAAGCAAGAGAACAACGTATCGCATTACCTAGACCATCCTTTGTTGCGACAGGCAGAAGGTAGCGGTTTACCATCTGTTTGAGAGAGAGAGAGAGAGAGAGAGAGAGAGAGAGAGAGAGAGAGAGAGAGCATACTAAACATCCCTTTGTGTCTGTATTTGCATTTGTGTCTGTCTGTGTTTGTCTCCCTCCCTGTTTCTTGTGTCTTTGTCTGTCTGTGTTTTTTTTACCTTCATTTGATACGTGTTTTTTTTTTTTAGATGTTTCCTTGTTCTTGCTTTGTAGTTGTATTATTTTTTTTTTCGTGAGTGCTGATCAGGCGGTGGAAAGGGTGGGGAAGGGGAGGAGGGGAAATGAGGGAGTGATTGAGAGGGGAAAGCTAGAAAATGATCTCTGCTTTTATATGTTTCTTTTCTCTCAATTTCTCTCCAATTCCATCATCCAGTAAGCTTAGAAAGGGTGACTGGCTGCCTGACTGGGTAGGGAGAGGATAGAGAGTGTGGGGAAAGCGGAGTAGAATATTATATATGCTTCCGTACCTTTCTGTTCCCTCCTTTTCCCTTCAATTCCATCATCCAGTAATATTGTAGAGGATGGTTGAGTTCCTGACTGAAGAGGGAGAGGTTGGTCACTGTGGGGGGAAGAGAGAGGTAGAAAATTATC
Source organism: Eriocheir sinensis (assembly GCF_024679095.1). Lineage (NCBI taxonomy): Eukaryota > Metazoa > Arthropoda > Malacostraca > Decapoda > Varunidae > Eriocheir > Eriocheir sinensis. The sequence goes on from NC_066529.1 coordinate 12,856,964, forward strand.
TGTTTCCGTATCTTTCTTTTCCCTCCTTTTCCCTTCAATTCCATCATCCAGTAATATTGGAAAAAATTATTGAGTTCCTGACTGGGTAGGGAAAGGTTGGATAGTGTCTGGGGAAGAGAGAGGTAGGAAATTATCTGTCTGTATCTCTCTTTTCTCTTCTTTTCTCTTCAGTTCCATCATTCAGTAAGCTTGGAAAGGGTGAATGACTTTCTGACTGACTGGCGTAGATCGTCCCTTTTCTCCTCCTCATCTTCTAAATCGCCTTTTAATCATCCCATTTCCCCCTTTCGTCTTACTATTTAATTTTCCAATCATCCCGGTTTTCCTTATCATCGTTCCATTTCATCTTCCAAATATCTCTTTTCTTCTTATCATCATCTAATTCATTCTCCAATCATCTCTTTTCTCCTTGTGATCGTTCTAATTCATCTTCTAATCATCCCCTTTCTAGTTTTCTCCTTGTGATCGTTCTAATTCATCTTCTAATCATCCCCTTTCTCCTTATAGTCATTTTAATTCATTTTCCAATCATCGTTTTTGTAATTTACTTTCCACTTAGTCTTCAATTTCCTTTCAACCATGTCATCGTTTTCCTTTCCCTCGTTATTTTCAGTTTCGTCTTCGTAGCACACTTTCCACTTTTTTTCTTTTTTTTCTCCTTTCGCCTCGTATATTTTCCTTTTTTCCTTTGTTCGTTATTCTTTCCCTGGTTATTTTCGGCTTTCTTTTTTTCCTTTGTCATTTTTATAGTACACCTCCCATTTTCTTTTGTTTAGTTTCCCCTTTCATCCAATATCTCTTCCTTTCTTTTCTTTGTTCAACATTTTTCCCTCTCTATTTTCAGTTATCTTTTATTTTCCTTTGTCATCTTCACAACACATTTTCCACTCTCATTCTATTTTTTTCTTTCCTTATAACTAATATCTTTACTTCTTTTCGTTTGCTCGTTGATTTCTCTTTCGACTGAATATCTATTTTTTTTCCACTTTTTTCATCTTTTCTTTACTTCCATTCTTGTCATTGTCCATTATCGTTATTATTGTCATTCTTTGTCCCGTCCCTTCGCTTTTTCTTTAACGTCGCTTCATTATACTCTGTTTCTTTTCTTCTATTTCTTTTAGTCTGTGTAACTCTCCTCTGATTCTAATATCTCCTCTCTTTCTCTCTTCTCTGATCCTGTTTCTTTTTCCTTTTCATCTGTCTCTTCCTCTGATTTTCTTTCAGCTTGACCTGCTTGGTTCTGCTCTCTCTCTCTCTCTCTCTCTCTCTCTCATACATTCATTGTCTCTCCTGATACAACACAACTATATGTAGGTCAGAAGTTCTCCTTTATTCGTGAAAATGATCTGTCCACCCTCACAATGCAAGGCCGAGGATATGTGTTCAGGTGAAGTCTTCGTGTGCACTATTTTTTAATGAATTTTGTCGAGTTAATGTATGTTTATTTTATTTTTTTATTTATTTATTTATTTATTTATTTATTTTTTTTTTTTTTTGTGTGTGTGTGTGTGTGTGTCTGACCTGCCTGTATGTTTTCTTTTTCTTTTGTTTTTTCCGTCTTTCTTTTCCTTTCTTTTTTTACTTTTTTTCTTTCATTCATCCATTCATTCATTATTCGTTCATTTTTTCATTCATTCTTTCTGTTTTTCCTTTCATTAATTCTTCCTTCCTTCCTTCCTTCCTTTCTTTCATTCATTCATTCATTCATTCATTCATTCATTCATTTCTCTCTCTCTCTCTCTCTCTCTCTCTCTCTCTCTCTCTCTCTCTCTCTCTCTCTCTCTTCTCCACTCTCTCCTTACCTGTAACTCAATTTAGGAGACACAAAGGTATGCAAAGTGATCAGGACCCACAATGACCTACCTGCAGGCACACAGGTAATGGCAGGTAGACTAACAGCGACACACGGACAGGTGGACACGGACAGACAGACGGACAGACATTAAGTACAGGTGGAGGGACGGACGGTGACAAGCAGGTAACCATTCTCATATTTCTTTCGTTGTCTTCTACTTTCTCTTAAACCCTTTTTTTCCTTTATTTTCTTTCTTTCTTTAACTATTTATTTATTATTACCGTCTGTCTTACTTTCTTCCTTCGTTTTCCTTTATTTTCCCTTTCTTTCTTTCTTTCTTTTTCCCCTTTCTTTCTTTCGTCGTTCTTTCTTTTTGTTTCAGTTTTCATTCTTTTTTATTGTTTTCCACTTTACTTTTGTCTTCATTTCCTAGTCTGTCTGTTTGTGTGTGTGTGTGTGTGTGTGTGTTTTCTCTCTCTCTCTCTCTCTCTCTCTCTCTCTCTCTCTCTCTCTCTCTCTCAGACCAACAATACAGAGATGGGGTGTTTTTGTTTCCGTGCCAAGAGGCGTAAATCTCCTCGTCTGTGTAGAATAGAAGAGGCGAGGAGAGAAGAGAAGAGAAGATAGGAAAAGGAAACAAGAGAGAGAGGAGAGCAGTAGTGTGCGTGGCCGAAATGGGCAAGAAGAGTGTTACAAAAGGAAGGAAGGAAGAGGCAGTGAGATATAAAAGAAGGAAATGGAGGAAGAGGAAAAGAGAAGAGAGGAGAAGAGAGTCAGGAGAGCAGTAATGTGCGTGGCTGAAATGGACAAGAAGAGTGTTGCGAATGGAAGGAAGGGAGGAAGGGAGGGAGAGGCAATGAAAAGTAAAAGAAGGAAAGGGAGGAAAGGAGAATGGAGAAGAGAGGAGAAGAGAGTAAGGAAAACTGTAGCGTGAGCGACCGAAATGGACAAGGTGAATTTTACAAAAGGAGGGAAGGAAGGAGGAGGCAGTGAAATGTATAAAAAGGAACGAGAGGGAGAAAAAGGAAGAGAAGGAGGAGATGATGGAGGTGGAGGAGAAGAAAAGGAAGGGAAATAAAAGGGAAGGTGCGGAAGTGGAAGTTAGAAAAAAGAAGAGGTGGAAGATATGGAGAAGAAGTAAGAGGTGTAGAGTAGGGGAAGTGGAAGAGATAGGAAAGAAGAGAGAAAAAAGGAGGTTAGGAGAGAAGTAGTGCTGGAGGTGGAATAGATGAGAAGGAAGAAATGGAGAAAAGTTTGTAACAGATGCAAAAGAGGAGAAGAAGAGCTATGTAGAGGAATGATGATGATGCCGTGAAAAAGATGGGAAGACGGGAAGAAATTTGAATAAGAATGGATCAGGGCGAGAGTGTGGTATCAAAAAAAAAGCGTGCAGAATAATTAGAGAAACATGGATTAGAAGAAGAGAGAGAAAAGTAACTAGCAGATATTCATAAGAGAAGAGAGACGGTGCAGAGACTGAGAATAAACAATGGCAGTAGAGAGGAAAGGAGAGGTAGAGAAGAGAGAGACGGAGATAATAGAGAAGAGTAAAATGAAGAAAGAGAATGTGGTGCGGGGAACGGTATTGTATTAATTTTGTATGCGGAGAGAGAGAGAGAGAGAGAGAGAGAGAGAGAGAGAGAGAGAGAGAGAGAGAGCAAAATGGAAAAGTGAGAGAAGAGGGAGGGAATGTGTGGTATTTAAAAAGGGAGGGGAGAGAGAATAAAATGCTGGGGGTAGATATTAGGCATTGAGAGAGAGAGAGAGAGAGAGAGAGAGAGAGAGAGAGAGAGAGAGAGAGAGAGAGAGAGAGAGAGAGAGAGAGAGAGAGAGAGATAGAGAGAGAGAGAGAGAGAGAGAGAGAGAGAGAGAGAGAGAGAGAGAGAGAGAGAGAGAGAGAGAGAGAGAGAGAGAGAGAGAGAGAGAGAGAGATTGGGGCTATTTTCCACGCCGGGAGGGGGGGGGGGTAGAGGGGGGCAGGGGGGGAGCTTTGTCCTCTGGCAGGCGGCCCGTGCAATGATACAGAGAGAGAGAGAGAGAGAGAGAGAGAGAGAGAGAGAGAGAGAGAGAGAGATAATTAAATAACGAGAAAGGAAAATAATGTAAAAAATATAAACATGCACTATATTATTGGATGCTCAAAAATCTCAACCACTGCATAATCAAACCTTCCCCTTAACTTTTTCCCTTTCCCTCTTCCTTTCCCTTTTCCCTTATCTTTTTCCCTGTGTCCTCATCATCCTTTTACTCATCTGTAACAGCGCCTAACAAAAATAAGATATATCAATAAAAAAAGATGACCTATATTAGTAAACACAAATATCAATCACAAGAAAATCAAACGCTCTCTTTAACCCTTTTCCCTTTTTTCTGTATCCTCAGCATCTTTGTTTTTTCATCTGCAGAAGCGCGTAACAAAATAAAAAAATAAAAAATAGATTACTTATTTTAGTGAACACAAATATCAACCACGACATAATCAAACAACTTCTTCAACACTTTTCCTCAACATCCTCAGCCCCTTTTTTTTTTTCTTCATATGCATAAGCGCGTAAGAAAATAAAAAAGAAAAAAAATAGACTACTTATTTTAGTGTACACAAATATCAACCACGACATAATCAAACCGCTTCTTCAACACTTTTCCTCAACATCCTCAGCCCCCTTTTTTTTTTTTCTTCATATGCATAAGCGCGTAACAAAAGAAAAAAGTAAAAAAAATAGATTACTTATTTTAGTGAACACAAATATCAACCACAACATAATCAAACCGCTTCTTCAACATACTTCCTCAACATCCTCAGCGTCTTTTTTTCTTCATATGCATAAGCGCGTAAGAAAATAAAAGAAGTAAAAAAAATAGATTACTTATTTTAGTGAACACAAATATCAACCACAACATAATCAAACCGCTTCTTCAACACTTTTCCTCAGCATCTTTTTTTTTTTTTTTCATATGCAGAAGCGCTTAACAAAATAAAAGGTAAAAAAAAATAGATTACTTATTTTAGTGAACACAAATATCAACCACAACATAATCAAACCACTTCTTCAACACATTTCCTTTCCTTTGTGTCCAGCTTTTTTTGTTGTTTTTGTTTTGTTTTGTTTTTTTGTTAATCACCATCATCATAAGTAACAAAACAATGACAGGAACACGAGCAACAAGAAGCAACAGATGATGTACAACGTGCGCACTGCCAGCATGTTATCATCCCTCGTTTATCCATCTTGCCTAATCCTTTTTTTTTTCTCTCTCTCCAGGTAAATGGTATAGGCTGCATGTCTTCCTGCCCCGGCGCCAACAGGTAGTGCAGGTATGTGAGGTGTGGTGGTGGTGGTGGTGGTGATTGTGGTGGTGTAATCTGGTAATCTTACTTATGATGGTGGATTTTGGTGGTCCAGGTTGTGGTAGTTTTGGTAATGATCCAGCTGGTGGTGTTGATGGTGGTGGTAGTCTCTGTGGAGTTGAGATAGTGGTTATGGTTGTAAGTTTGTTAATTATCCCGGTGATGCTAGGTTGTGGTTGTTCAGTTAGTGGTGGTAATGGTGGTGGGCCAGATGGTGGTAGTGGTGGTGGTGGTGGTTGTTGAGGCGCGTGTGGTGGCGTGAGGTTTATGAATTTTGAAAGGTATCCGTTTCATCTGCTCATAATTTTTAACTTCCTCATTTGCATATCATTATCATATCATCTATTGTTTTAGGGCATATCTTTCACATATTATATTATCGTTTATTATCTTTTATCATGTCGTTTTAATCTTAATACTTTCTTAGTACGAAGACCTTAGTTATTTAATAATAATAATAATAATAATAATAATAATAATAATAATAATAATGATAATAATAATGATGATAGTTTTATTTCGCCCAGCGGCATATATAAAAAACAAACAAGACAAGTAAGAGGTGAACGCCAAGGCACAGGTCATGTTTTCTTTATCCTCTACTTCATCTTCCTCCTCTATTTTCCTCCTCCTCCTCCTCCTCCTCCTCCTCCTCCTCCTCCTCCTCCCAGCTCTTCCCTCTCCTGTTTATGTAACGAAGCAACTCAATACAGGTGAACGTAATTCTACACTGGCCTAGCGATGCTGTCCTAATTGTTGTGTGTGTGTGTGTGTGTGTGTGTGTGTGTGTGTGTGTGTGTATGTTTGAGTGTGCGTGTGCGTGTGTGTAATTATGTATGCATGGAAAGGAAGTGTGTACTGAATAGGGACACACACACACACACACACACACACACACACACACATACACACACGAGGTAGCCACAGCATGCTAACTAGGGCTCTTCCTGCCTTAATGAGTCGCCTCGTCAGCGGCCAGATGGCCAGTATGGGAGGCTGGTTGGTGGGCTTTCCATCTGCTTCTTCCCCAGCCTCCCCGCAGCCTCCCCAACTTCTGCATAACCTCCCCAGCTTCCCCATCAGTTACCCTCACCTCCACATCATTTACGTTTTCTCCCTATCCCCATCTTCCCCAATACCTTCTCATCCTTAACCTGCTTCTTCCCCACCGTCCCCATAACGTCCCCAACCTCCCCATTAGTTCCCAACGCCCCCACATTATTTAAAGTGTCTTCCTAAGCTGTTTAACCCTTCCCCATCTTCCCCATCACTCTCATCCTTCCCCTGCTTTTTCCCCATTATGTCCCCAACCTCCCCATTAGGACCCCACCCCCCACATCCTCTACATTTTCTCCCCAGCCTCTTTAACTCCCTTCCCTCTTCCCCATTTTCATCCTTCCTCTACGTCTTCCCCAGCCCATATAACCTCCCCACCCTCCCCATAAGTTCCCCACATCCTTAAAATCATATCCAGTGTCTCCCAAGCCTCTTAAACCCTTCCCCATCTTCCCCATTATTTTCTCTTTCTTTCCATCATATTTCCATTATTTTTTATCTACTCTGCCTCCCCATCTCATTCCCAATCTCCCCATCATCTCCCCAGCCTTCTCATTAACTCCCCAAGTTCTGTGTTTCCTCTCCCTGCCTCGCTTCAACTCCTCAGTGCCTTAATTTACACCCCAACTTTCCAGTCCTTCCCAATCTCCTTTATCGTCTCCTTTCTATTATCACCTCATTTGCATTCGTCTATTTAATCTTCCCTTCTTCTTCCCTCCTTCGCCTTATCTTCTGTTTCCTCTTATCCTTCTCCCTTCCCTTCTTTCGTTCCTTTTCCCTTATCATCTCGTTCAATTCCTTCACTTCTCTTCCTTCTATTTTTTTCCTTCCTTCTATTCCCGCTATCTTTTTTTATTCCTCCCATTTCTGTCTTTCTCTCCTCCTTTCCCTTATCACTTCGCCCACCTTCTTCCATTTGAGCTGCCCTTTTTCTCCCCTCCTCCTTATCGTTCTTCAATCTCTTTGCTAACTTATTCTTCTCTTTACCACAACTTCCTTTCTGTCCATACTTATTTCTGTTTATTATCCCCGTTTTCTTCTTTCCTTTACTTCCCATTTCGCCTCCACTTCTCCTCGTCCCTTGGTACCCTGAGGAGCTGTCTTGGGGAATGGATGAGAGGGAAACAATTTTTGCCTCCCCAAGTTTCGTTGAAGAGGAACAAAAAGAGGGTGACGGGGAGCAGTTTTAGTTTGGAATGTCTCTCACTTCTCCCTTGGTCTCTCCCTTCCCTCCCTTGCTCTCTCCCTTTCCTCTCTTGCTCTTTTCATTCCCTCCCTTGCTCTTTTCATTCCCTCCCTTGCTCTCTTCCTTCACTCCCATGCTCTCTCTTCCCTCTCTTCCCTCCCATGCTCTCTCCCTTTCCTCTCTGGCTCTCTCCCCTCTCACTTGCTCTCTCCCTTTCCTCCCTTGCTCTTTTCCCTCTCCCTTGCTCTTTTCATTCCCTCTCCTTTGCTCTTTCTCTTCCTCCCCTAGCTTTCCTGTGCCTTCCCGTCTTTTTTATCCTGTTTTTCTTTCTTTTTCTTCTTTTTCTTTTCCTTCTCTTTCGTTTCGCTTTTCCTTTTCCCTCCCTCTCCCTAGCTTTCAGTACCTTACCGTCTTCTTTTCATCCTTTTCTTTCTCTAACTTTTTTTTCTTTTCCTTTTCTTTTGCTCTCTCCCTTCTTTCCCCCTTCTCTAGCTTTCCGTGCCTTCCCATATTCTTTTCGTTCAGTCTTTCTTTCTTTTGCTTCTTTTTCTTCTTCTTTCCCTCTTTCCTTGCTTTGTCGTGTACTGCTTCTTCCTTGTTTTTGTGTCTATCTTTTTTTTTATTCTTGTCTACTTCGTTTTAGACTATTTTTTTTTTTTTTTTAGTTCCTCGTCTGCGTCCTCGTAATCCTCCTCCTCCTCCCCCTCCTCCTCCTCCTCCTCCTCCTCTTTCCATGCGAGAAGAGAAGGCAGCAACACCTCCTTCAGTTAGTGTCGTGGTGAAAAATGGAGAAGCGAAAATGGCGAGGAAAAATATATTCTCGAGACAAAAAGTCCGTTGGGGTGTGTTGCCTCCCGAGCATGGACGTACACACACACACACACACACACACACACACACACACACACACGAACACGCACACGGCCGGCCATAAAGTTGTAAATGCATGTAGATTGTGTTTTATGGACGATCTAATTACCTTAGGAGACGAGCTTCTTTTTTTTTTTTTTTTTTTTTTTTTTTTGACGAAGATGAAATTGAGTTAACGTATTTTTTGTGTCTCCGTTTCCTCCTCCGTCGCGTGTGTGTGTGTGTGTGTGTGCGAGAGAGAGAGAGAGAGAGAGAGAGAGAGAGAGAGAGAGAGAGAGAGAGAGAGAGAGAGAGAGAGAGAGAGAGAAAGGTGGCAGGGCTCACCTCACCGGGGCAACAGGACACCCTCTGTACACTGTTTACCTGCTATGAATAAACTGTTTAAGACCTGTTTGTCCAGAGCACCTCCACCCCCCCCCCTCCACCTCCCCTCCATCCCCCCATCACCACCACTGCCTCCACTTCCACCTCCACCATCACCATCCCAACCAGCCTACACATGCACACACACACACACACACACACACACACACACACACACACACACACACACACACACACACACACACCACAAGCCAACCCTCATTCTTCCGTCCTCTTTTCTGCTTTGTCATTCTTACATTTCTTCCTTTCTCTTTTTTTCCTTTTTTTACTCCCCTACTCATATCCCGTCCTTCTATCTATCCATTTATCGTTCCTTCCCTGTGCCCTTCCTTCCCTATTTATTTCCTTCCTTCATTCATTCATTCCCTCTCCCTTTCCATCCCTTTCCTATCCCTCCTATCCATTCTTCCATCCCTCCTACCCTGTTTCCTTCCTTCCTTCTCTCCTTTCTTCCTTCCTTTCTCCCTTCCCTTCTCTTCCCCTCCTTTTCCTTCCCTTCCCATCCCCACCTCTCCCTTTCCCTTACCTTCCTTTCCTCCGTAACTCCCTCCCCCGTGCCTTCTTCAATCACCTGAGCGGGACAGGTAACTGGTGCATCATTTAACATTTATCTTCCGCGTCGAATGTCAGGCCAGAGCCATGTTCACCTTATCAACCTATTTATTCAGGTGAGTCAGGTAGCCCGGACACCTGAAACCTGTTACCGCCCTGCCTGCTGGAGGAGGAGGAAGAGGAGGATAGAGGAAGAGGAGGATGTCGTGTTGGCGTTTGAGGTAGTGAAGGAAGACGAGGAGGAGTAAGAGAAGGTTAGAGAGAGGAAGAGAGATGGAGGAGGAGGGAAAGCAGGAACAGGAAAAGAAATGTAGAAGGAAGAAAAGAAGATGGAAGGTAAGAGAAGGAGGGGGAAGAGGAATATTAGGCGGAGGTTTTGGTGCTGTTTGAGGTAGAGGAGGAGGAGGAGGAGGAGGAGGAGGAGAAGTTTTTGAGGTATAGGAAGAGGAGGCGGAAGTAGAGGAGGAGGAAGGAGTGGAGGAGGAGGTGGTGGTGCCATTTACAACAGAGGAGGAAGAGGAGGAGGAGGAGGAGGAGGAGAAGAAGGAAAAGGAGAAAGTTGTGTTTGGAACTGAGTAAAAGGAGATGAGAGAAGATGGAGGAGGGTAGCGTTGGTGATGTTGGAGAAGGAGGAGGAGGAGGAGGAGGAGGAGGAGGAGATGATTGTTGTGGTGGGCGGAGGTGAATGTGGACAGAGAAATTTACATCCATTTTCTTGACTTTACAAATTTATTATCAAGGATTTATTTGCACGTCTTCGTTTTGGTGTGCCACTCCTTTTATTCTCTCTCTCTCTCTCTCTCTCTCTCTCTCTCTCTCTCTCTCTCTCGTAATCGCTTCCTCTCCTATTATCCTCTTCTCTTTGTCTTTCTTCCCCTTTTGTTTTCTCATAGCTTTTGCACCTCTCTCTCTCTTTTAATTGTTTCTTTCTCTCCTCTCGCACTGCCTTATCTTCAATCCTTCCAGTCACCACCTATGTATTTGTTGCTCTTTTCTTTCTCGTATTCTCTCCTTTATCCGCTTATCCCTAATCCGCTTGTCTTGGTTTTCTCTCTCCCTCCGTTTAATATTCTTACTTCCATAATCTCTCCTTTTTAATGTCTTCATCCTCTCTTTCAATATATTCCCTTCGTTATGCTCAGTTTGCATGGCCCTGTTATCTACGCTTCATCTCTTTCTCTTTCTCCTCCTCCTCTTCCTCCTTTTCTTCCTGTTCTACCATGTCATCCTTTCAAGCTTCACTCCTTCCCTCTTTATCTTTCCTTCTAACCACCTTCTTCACCTCTCGTTTCATCTATCTCACCTCCTTTGTCCTCATTACCTTGCTTATCATTTTATATCACCTCACATTCTCACTTCGTACACTTCTAGCATCTTAAGCCATCTCAAAATCCTCATGTTTTCTCTCTCTTCTTCCTTACATTCCCTTCATGTTATCAGTTCTTATCCCCATCTCATTTATCCCTCATCGCATCCTCACGCCTCATACACTTCCAGCATCCAGTTTACATCTTTGCAGCCTCCTCACACCTTTCCTTCTTTCCTTCTCTTCTCTGATTCCTGCTCTCTTTCTCATCTCACCTCGTCTGTCCCTCGTTGTATCCTCTCTTCACACACCTCCAGCATCTTTCATCTTACCAAACTCACACCTTTCTTCCTTACCTATCGTTCTCACCCCCACCTTGCTCCCTTCTCTCGTTTTATTTATCTTACCCTCCTCATCCACATGGCATCTATCTATCTATGCACACCTTCATTTCACACCCTCCTCACACTCTCTTTCTTTACCTTAACCCTTCGTCTAATCTGGCCTGTCTTTCTTCTTAAATTATCTCTCTCCTTGTAAAGTCATTCCATTTACTCATGGACTTACAATTTTAACTTTCCCCTCCTTTCCCTCCTTTTCCTTTCCTTCCTTTCCCTTCCATTCCATTCCCTTCCTTTCCTTTCCCTTCCATTTCTTTCCCTTCCGTTTCTTTCCTTTACCTTTCCATCCCTTCCGTTACCTTCCCTTCATTTCTCTTTTCTTTCTTTCCTTTCCCTTTGCTTCCCTTCTCTCCCTACCCCTTCCCTCTCTTTCCTTTCCTCCTCTTCGTTTCCTCCTTTCTCCCTCGTGCCTCCCTCAATCACCTGTTTCTACCTGCTTTTACCTACCTGCTTCCTCCCTCCTACATTGATCTATCCTTCCTGGCCCCTTGCAATGTTCTCGTAATCCACACCTCACCTGAGCCGCCTGATGTGAACCCAGGTGTAATCTCATTCAGGTGGGGCGAGGGGGGGAGGGGGAAAGGGAGCAGGGTGGCAGGGGGTTAATTGAGCCACTTGTTCGCCCGTCAGCCAAGGGGGAGGAAGGGGGAGAGAAGGGGCACTGCATTCTCAGAGGTAGCAAGGAGCAGTGGGAGGAGTAGGAGGAGGAGGAGAGGAAGGAAAAGGAAGAGGAGGGAGAAGGGGAGAATGACATTAATGGAGGTATGGGAGATAAAGGGGGAGAGAAGGGGCAATGCATTCTGAAAGGTAGCAGGGAACAGTCGGAGAAGGAGGAGGAGGAGGAGGGGGAAGAAAAGGAAGAGGAGGGAGAAGGGGAAGATGACACTAATGGAGGTATGGGAGATAAAGGGGAGGAAGGGGGAGAGAAGGAGCAATGCATTCTGAAAGGTAGCAGCGAACAGTGAGAGCTGGAGGAGGGGGAGAAGGAAAAGGAAGAGGGAGAAGGGGAAGAAAACGCTAATGGAAGTATGGTAGATAAAGGGGAGGAAAGGGGAGAGAGATGGGTCAACGGATTCTCAGAGGTAGCAGCGAACAGTGAGAGCTGGAGGAGGAGGAGGAGGAGGAGGAAGAAGGGGAAGATGACGCTAATGGAGGTATGGGAGATAAAGGGAACGGTTGTGGTGACTGTAGGAAGATAAATCATATATGTGATAATAATCCGAGGAGAGGGAGAGGAAGGAAGAAGGGAGGAGGGAGGAGACGGGAGGGGGTAGAGGAGGATAGATTAAGAGGGAAGGAAAAAAATAGTGAAGAGAGTTCATTAATTTAGTCTCAAAGTGAAAGGGAATATAGATGGCATGATGATTTGACCTCGAGAGAGAGAGAGAGAGAGAGAGAGAGAGAGAGAGAGAGAAAATATAACTTTATGATATACAAGGTAGGTTAGCATATTGATATTAATTCTCCTCCTCCTCCTCCTCCTCCTCCTCTTCCTTCTTTTACTACTACTCCTTCCTCCTGTCACTTGCCTCCTTATCTATGACACGCACACTATCTCAAAACTTTTACATATCGCTTTTTTGTTGTCGTGTGTGTGTGTGTGTGTGTGTGTGTGTGTGTGTCCCCGCCAGCTTGGAGACGCCCCCTGCGGATTCTTGGCTGTTTGTGAAAGTTGTGATTCTCCATTAAGCTGACGCGGCTGAGTTATTATTCCTTGCCATTTTAAAACACACCCACCGACCGATCCTTCCTGTGTGTGTGTGTGTGTGTGTGTGTGTGTGTGTGTGTGTGTGTGTGTGTGTGTGTGTGTTTAGTTGGAGTTGGTCTGTTTCTGTCTTTTCTCCTTTCTTCTGTCTGTGTAGTGTGTACCCCCCCCCCCCTCTCTCTCTCTCTCTCTCTCTCTCTCTCTCTCTCTCTCTCTCTCTCTCTCTCTCTCTCTCTCTCTCTCTCTCTCTCTCTCTCTCTCTCTCTCTCTCTCTCTCTCTCTCTCTCTCTCTCTCTCTAATGAGGCCGTGTGATCAGTCGTTAGCTCTCGTCGCACCATGAGAGAGAGAGAGAGAGAGAGAGAGAGAGGGAAAGAGGGGGTGAAAAGGGAGAGGGGACGATTACTGATAAGAATGTCCCACCAGCAATTAGCCAGAGA
>NC_066529.1:12875005-12882505 GCF_024679095.1 Eriocheir sinensis
CAGCTTCCCAATTCTCTCCCACTTATGTTGATGATAATTAGATAAGTGTAACAGGACTCGGTAACGTAAGAAAGAGAAAGACCATAATCCCTCCATCTCCATTTCACTGGCTCTGCCCATCTCTACTCTTCCACCTTCCTTTCCACACACAGCTTCCCCACTCCCTCCCGCTTTCCATGACGAGAATTAGGTAAGTGTAACAGGATTCGGTAATGCAAGAAAGAGAAAGAGCATATAATCCCTCCATCTCCATTTCACTTGCTCTGCCCATCTCTATTCCTCCACCTCACTTCCACACAGCTTCCCCACTCCCACTTATGTTGATGAGAACAAGATAAATGTAGCAGGATTCGATATTGTAAGAAAAAGACAGCATAATCCATTCATCTCCATCTCTATTCCTCCACCTTCCCTTCCACACCCAGCTTCCCCACTCCCTCCCACTTATGTTGATGAGAACAAGATAAATGTAACTGGATATGAACGTGTATAAAGAGAACATATAATTTCTTCATCTCCACCTTTGCATTCATCACGTCACCCTCCAACCCCATAGTTACGATTCCCTCCTCGTTCTCTCCTCCACACACACACCTTTCCCGCCCCTCCCACTTATGATGATGAGAGTGAGATAAATGTAACTGGATACGCTCGTCAGTGCAGGAGAGAGACATGTTATAAGAAGTCTCGGCGCCGTGAAGTGAGTGGTGTGTAATGCTGGTGATTATAAGATATGCTCAACGTTTACTTCCTCAAAATAAGTGTGGAGTTAGCAAAGAGACATCAGTGAGTTGTTAAGGAAAGGGTGTAAGGTGAAAAGAAACAAAACTCGAGATAGAAATTGATATGAAGATTTTTTTTACCATTTCTAAGTTTTGTTTCCTCAAGATAAGTGTGGCGTTAGCAAAGAGACATCAGTGAGTTGTTAAGGAAAGGGCGTAAGGTGAAAAGAAACAAACCTCAAGATATAAATTGATATGAAGATTGTTTTTAGCATTTCCAAGGTTTTTTATCCTCTACTCATGTTTTCTTTTTCCGTAGTTACGTTTTATGATGAATTATTTAATGTCTACTTTCGTCACTCAATGTAAAGTATAAGTATGTCGAGAGATATTATTATTATTTGTATTATTGTATTATTTTGATTCGTCTCGCGGACACATGAGATGAAAGAGAGGCTGACTCCATAGATGAGAGAGAGAGAGAGAGAGAGAGAGAGTATTGCAGGTTATGAAGGAGAGAAGGCAGTCTGTTTTCTTGCTCTTAGGACTGTCTATTCATCCTCTCTGTCTGTCTGCGTCTCTCTCTCTCTCTCTCTCTCTCTCTCTCTCTCTCTCTCGCTATCGTCCTGCCATCTTTTACTTGCCCATTTCTATTTTTTTTTTTTTTTAGTTTTCATTCATGGCTTATCTTCCTCCTCCTCCTCCTCCTCCTTCTCCTCCTCCTCCTCCTCCTCCGTGCTCTCTTTCCTCTGTCCATTTTTCACTTCCTTTATGTCTCTTGGTTTCCTTCTCCTCCCAATATTTTGTTCGTTTTAATTTATTTTTATTTTCTCTTATATTTAGTTCCTTGTCTTCTTGTTCCTCGTTTCTTTCTTTCTCTTCTTCCTCCTGCCATTCTTTATTTCCTTAACTTTCATTTTCTTGATTCTTGCTCTCTTTCTCTTTGATTCGTTCCTCCCTTTCTCTTTTTCGTCTCGTTTCTCTTCTTCCCGTGCCGTATTTTATCCTTTCTTCCTTGGTTATTTCCATTCTTCTTCCTCTTATCGATTGCTTCTTTCCTTGTCTTCTTCCTATTTCTTTTATTTTTTTCGTTATTTCTTATTATCTTCCGTCTTTGCGTTTTCTTTTCTTGTGTCCTTTCCTTTTTCCTTTTTCCTGCCTTTCCCTTATGTCTTTCTTTTCTAATTCCTCCCTTTTTTATTTATTTCCTTTTTTTTCCTTTTCTGGTTCATTTCTTCTTCCTTTTCCTATTTTCTTTTATATTTTTTATTTATTTTTTTCTATTTTCCCTCCTTCCTTCCTTTCTTCCTTCCCTCGTTACCTGCCTTCCTTCCTTCCCTCTTTTCTTTCTTTCTTCCTTCCTTTCTTCCTTCCCCTTTTCTTCCTCCCGCCTTCCCTCCCATCCTTCCTTCCTTCCTTCTTTCCTTATTTCTTTCCTTCCTTCCTCCCTTCCCTCTTTTTTTCTTTCCCTCCTCCCTCCCTTTCTTCCGTCCTTACCTTCCTCCCTCTAAACACCATCACGGCCCATCTCCTCACCTTCCCCATCAAAATATTTACCCAAGCCTCCTCCTATATAACTTATCTTCTTCCCTTCACTTCCTACCCTTTTCTACCTTCCCTCCTCCCTTCCTTTCCTTCTCTTTAGTCCCCTTTCTCTCTTTTCTTATTCCCTTCCCTTCCCTACGATTTTCTCTTCTCTCTACCTTCCTTCATTCTACTCCTTATTTCTTTCTATCCCTCCAGTTTCCTTACCTCTCTACCTCATTTCCTTTCTCTTTTCCTTTTTCTTATACCTTTCAATCCCCTTTACTTCTTCCTTCCCGACTCCCTCCGCTTTCCTTTCCCATCTTTCCCCTTTTCCCTCCTTCTATTCCTCCTCTCCCCTCCTTTTTGTATCTCCATTCCTCCTCTCCTTTATACCTTCCCTCCCTGTTCCAATTTATCCACCGTCCAACACAACCCTACCGTCCTTCTCCACTTCTGTACGTCCCCTTTCCTTTCTCCTCCCCCTCCCCTTCCCTTCCCTCCCTTCCTCATCCTATCTAGCCCATTTCCTTCATGCTCTTCCCTCCCCTCCTATCCCTTCTACCCACTTTAGACTCACTCACGCCTCCCCTCACCTCCCCCCTTCCCTTTCGCACCCCCCCCTCTCCCTCCCCTTCTTTCTTCCACTTTCCTTCTCTTATACCTATCCTACTACCTTCCTACCTTTCTCATCTTTTCAAGCCTAACCCACTACCCACATGTTCTCTCCCCTCCTATTCCCTCACGCCCCTCCTCACCTCCCTTCTCCTTTACCCCCCCTCTCCCCCCTTTCCTTCCTTTTCTTTTCCTTCTCTTCCTATCTTCCTCTTTTTTTCAAGCCTAACCCCCCCCCCCCCCCATGTTCTCTCTCCTCCTATCCTTCCCATTCACCTTACATTCCCTCACCTCCCTCTCTCCCTATCCGTCCCCAATCCCTCCTCTTTCCCTCCTTCCTCCTACTCTCCCTCCTGGCACTCAGCTGATCACCGCCGCTGCATCGCGTGGAAGGAGCGGCGGCTGACTCTGGCGGCCACCTGGGGACTCTGAGATGACAGGTGCGGAGATGTGTGTGTTGGGGGCACGCGGGAGGCTGGCGTTTTTATATACAGAGGACACGAGAAGGAGGAAAAGATCGACAAACAGAGAGGCAGGTAGGCAAACATAGACAGACTGATGGACAGATAGACAGATAGTTAGACAGATCAAGAGACATAGGGAGAGTAAGGGAGAGAGGCGTGAGTTATATTAATAGGAGAATAAAAGAAAGAAAATAGGAGAGAGTGAGTAAAAAAGATTAAATGAGGTAGAAAGAGGATTCGTGTGATAGCGAAATAAAAATAAAAGTGAGAGAGAGAGAGAGAGAGAGAGAGAGAGAGAGAGAGAGAGAGAGAGAGAGAGAGAGAGAGAGAGAGAGAGAGAGAGAGAGAGAGAGAGAGAGAGAGAGAGAGAGAGAGAGAGAGAGAGAGAGAGATATATATATATAGAGAGAGAGAGAGATATAGAGAGAGAGAGAGAGAGAGAGAGAGAGTGAGAGAATGAGAGAGAGAGAAAGAGAGAGAGAGAGAGAGAGAGAGAGAAAGAGAGAGAGAGAGAGAGAGAGAGAGAGAGAGAGAGAGAGAGAGAGAGAGAGAGAGAGAGAGAGAGAGAGAGAGAGAGAGAGAGAGAGAGAGAGAGAGAACGAACGAACGAACGAACCCGACCTGTAACATTACAGGAGAAAAAAGAAAGAAAAAAAAGAAAGTTAATCTCAAATGCAACGAAAAGGTAAAGTAGGTTCAAGAAGTTTAGGAGCATTAAGGTTTCAGGAGGAAATTAACTCTCTTAAGCTTTGTGCATCACGGAGGAGAATAACCGAAAGCACCTTATGATAAAAAAAAAAGAGAAAAAAAGTGGAGAGCGAGTTGCTACTTAGTATGATCATGGATGAGGCGGCGGCGGATTAAGTGTTATTATTAGTGTTGGTATTAGCATAAAGGATGGTGAGAAAGAAGAGGAGGAGGAGGAGGATGTCAAGAGTGTAATATATGCAAGTTTGAGAGTGAATTTATTTAAGAAGTGTTCGTATTAACTAAAGGGAAATCTGCGTTTAAATTTTTATGAGTTTCCTTTTTGCAGCACTAAGGATACATACAAGTTTGAGAGTGAATTAAGGAGATCAATTCGGGAGGAGAATAATAAGGATGAGGAGATAAAGTAGGGAGGAGAATATTAAGAAGGAGAAGGAAGGGGAGCAAGAAGAGAAAGATGAAAACAAAAGCCACGTTGAAATATTGTATGAGGATTTTTATTTCGATTTTATGTTTGTTATAATAAGACGAGTAGTTTATATAAATAATTCATGTACTTAATTTTTGTTTGTATATAATTTTGTACGAAGCTGATGTCGCCCCAGCGGATCATCTCTCTCCACTTCATTTTATCCTCTGCCTCTTCTTCTGTCTCTCCCACATCCTTCATATCCTCCTTAATGGCGTTCATGACTCTCCTCCTTTGCTTTCCTTCTCTTCTCCTCCCCGGCAGCTCCATCCTCAGCATCCTCCTCCCAGCATATTCCGTATCCTGTGTTTGTACTCTCACGACACACTATAAAGAAGCAGGGCCAGCGGGCTTTTTTGTTTTGCCCTTGAGCTGCTTCCTTTCCTGTAAAAAAAGAAAATAGTGGAGTGAGATGCAGATATTCAACCTTGAAGAATAACGATCCTACATGAAATCATAGTAATAATGCTTTTTTTATCATCCGAGTCAAGAAACGGACAGATGTATATAAATGATTACTGAATGGATTGGAAATAGATATAATCGTAACGAAGTAAAATTGACCGCCCGTCGCCACCTTCTACCAGCACTTTCTTGTCACGCCTCACCTCGTCTTGTTCTTCCCCACAATAGTGTTCTCTTCAGACATATCAAAAGTACATAAAACCCTCCATCCTTCTGAAGCAAAGCATACTGCGAGTCTTTACCTATTCCTTATTAACTACAAAATCAGACGTGTTAATACCATATAGCATCATGGGTAATGGAAAGACACACGACGCAATTACAGTAAAATAAAAATACAGTCCCATCGTTTAACCCTATCCGATCCGACGTTTCCAAATTTTCTGCGTTTTTCTGTATGACTGTTTTTCTTCTAGAGTTAATAAGAAAAAAAAAGATGTATCGTTTTGATCGAATTTCCTGAGGGGAGGCCAGATTTGTCCCCCCTCGGATCGGATACGGTTAAGGGGGAGTCGGTCAAGGAAGGAAGGGAAGAGAGAGATGGAGAGGGTCGGTTTTCCCAGACGCTTCCCCTTCACACATCAACTATACTTCCAAAGGCCGATAAGGAGATCACTCGAGTTCTAATGAGTGTTTTTATAGGTTCATAGTGCTAGGACCATAAAATTCTACCCCACGAAATGCCCAAGACTCCTATGAAAGCCTTGCCAAATATGTGTGCTAGGGTGCCGAAATGTTGAAGAATAGAACCTTGAGTGTGTGCGAGTGAGCGAAGACTTAGGCGAAGCGAATGTCTAATGAACCCGCGAAGACAAAAAGATGCGGAGACTTATTGAAAACTAATGAAAGGTTTCGATACAATGAGGAGAGAGAGACGGAAGGAGGGAGAACGTCAAAATTGCATGAGAAAGAAGAGGAGGAGGAGGAGGAGGAGGAGGAAAGGGGAACGAAAGAGAAAGAGCTGGAAGGGAAAGGTTGGGTAGGTAGAAGAAAGATGAGGAAAGACTTTGGGAAGAAAAGAGTAAATTTTAATGGAGAGAGAGAGAGAGAGAGAGAGAGAGAGAGAGAGAGAGAGAGAGAGAGAGAGAGAGAGAGAGAGAGAGAGAGAGAGAGAGAGAGAGAGAGAGAGAGAGCACAGACAATCAGATGGATAGGAACACTTGATTCAAACAAAAGAAAGAGGAATAAAAGAGACGAGGGCAGAATAGATGAAGACGAATAGGAGCCACGCAAGTCAGGAATAAGTGAGGAAGATCAGGAAGAGGATACTTATACTGAGGGAGGAGGAGAATAACGATGAGGCAAGGAAAGAGAAAATTGGAGAAAGAAGAGGAGGAGGAGGAAAAGACGAAGAAGAAAGACCGGTAGTTTGAGAGAGATGAAAATATTATACAGACAACAACAGGAGGAGGAGATAAATTCGGGAGGAGAATAATAAGGAGGGGGAGATAAATTTCGAAGGAGGAAAATTAGGAAGAGAAGGAGTAGGAGTGGGAGGAGGAAAAGACGAAGAAATCACTGAAGTTGACGAAGAAAAAGGTGGAAAGAATAGGAAAACAGGAGGAAAATGGGAAGGATGAGGAAGAAAAAAGACGAAAAAGAAACAGTAACAGGAGGAAAATGGGAGGAAGAATCGGAAAAGACGAAGAAGACATAAGAAGAGGAGGAAGAAGAAGAAAATCCGAAAAAGTAACAGCAATAGATAAAAAATAGGAATAAGAAGAAGAGGAAAACACGAACGAAAAATAAGAGTAGGAGAAGGAAGAAGAAAAGACGAAAAAACCCAGTTGGAGATAATTGGAAGAAAAAGAGAAGACGAACAAGAAGTAAAAGAAGAGGAGAAAGAAGAAAAGACGAAACAGTAACAGGAGAAAAACAGGAGAACGAAAAAGACGGAAAAAAAACAGCAGTAGATTATGAAGGAGGAAGAAAAACTAGCGCAAAAAAAAGACAGCAGGAGGTATATAGAAGGACAGCAGACGACAAGAGGAGAAGGAGGAGGGGAGGAAGGGGAAAAGAGGAGAGGGACACAGGGATTAATCAGAGTTACTTTAGAAGAATGGCGATGAGAGTTTAATACCGGTTCGCAATAAGTTAGGTTCCTCTGTTTTGTTTGTTCGTCCCCCCGTGAGGCGCGGCGCAGAGGGTAATGAGTGTGCGGAGGGGGAGGAGGAGGAAGAAGAGGGAAGAGAGAGGAGGAGATAATGGTAGCGACAGTGGTAGTGATGCAGGAGAAATTAGAGGAGGTTGCAGTAGTGGTTGTGGTGATGGAGGAGGAGGAGAAAGAAGAAGAGGAGAAGAGGAGGAGAAGGAGGAGGTGCCACTAATGATAATGGTGCAGACATAAATGAGCCTGCAGGGGAGTTAGCAGCGATGAAGGAAGAGGAGGAGGAGGAGGAGGAGGAGGAGGAGGAGGAGACAATCAGCAAGAGGAAGTTACCAGATGATGTTCTCTAATTCTTTTCCTAATTTTCCTTGTTATGCAAAAAAAAAAAAAAAAAAAACGCAATCATGGCGACAAAACACACACACA
>NC_066529.1:12887505-12930005 GCF_024679095.1 Eriocheir sinensis
CATTCCCCATCGTCCTCTTCCCCATAACACCCCGTCCCCCATCACCCCTCATTCCGCCCCCGCACCCCTCCTTCCTTACTCTCTCCTTCCCTGCCCTTCACCTCTCTTCTCTCCCCTTTTTATCTCATCCTCTGTGTCATTCCCCATTGTCCCCTTCCCCATTGCACCCCGACCCCCATCACCCCTCACCCCTCCCTAATTACCCTGCGCTTCCCTTTCCTTCACCTCTGTTTTCTTCCCCTCTCTCTGAATCCTTCTTTACACCATCCCTTTCCTCCCCTTTCTACACGTCGCCTCCCACTCCACTCCCCTTTCCCCTCCTCCTCCTCTTCCTCCTCCTCCCATCACACCATCATCACTGCCCCTTCCCTCCTCCTTCCTTCCCATCCCCCTTCCCCTCCCACTGAGTATAAATTGCCCATGGTACATAAACTTTACTCCCGGGCACCTTCACCCCCTCCCCTCCCTAGCCCTCCTCCCTTCCCCTACCCCCCTAGCCCCCACGCCCTTCACGACCTCCTGTCACGCCACGCCTCGCCTCGCGCTGTGCAGGCGTGGCGCCGCGACGGTCATTGTGGCTGCTGAATATTGCACGCTGATGTGAGGACGGTGGGTGGAGGGCGTGGGAAGGCAGGGGAGAGGGGAGAGGGGAGTGGAAGGGCAGGAGGTGGTGGACTGGGTAGGAAGGGGAGGCGAGAGGGGAGTGTAGGAAGGTGTTGGGAGACGATAGGAGGGGGGAGAGAGAGAGAGAGAGAGAGAGAGAGAGAGAGAGAGAGAGAGAGAGAGAGAGAGAGAGAGCGTGGGAAGAATGTGGGCGTGTGGGGGATAGAGAGGAGGCTTGGGTTAAAAAAAAAAGAGGTATGTGAGAGAGGGTATGATGAGGGGGTAAGAGAGAAGAGAGGCGGCATAGGCGTAGGAGGAGACGGAAGTGTGTTATATGTGGGTGTATGTGTTAGGGGTGAGAGCGGGAGAGGGAGCAAGAAGAAAGGGTGAGAGTAACGGTGTATGGAGGCTCTGGGGGTGAAGGGGAAAAGGGCGGGGCGTAAGGTTTAGAAAAGAAAGGGCTGGAGAGGGTAAGGGGGCTGAGAAGAGAATGAATGGGTGAGTGGGTGATTATGGGAAAAGGGGGGAGTGGTGGTTAGGTTGGTACACAGGAAAAGACGCATGTAAAAAAAAAGGAGGAAATGAAGAATAAAGGAAATAAAAATGTAAATGTAAAAATGGAAAAGTAAAAAAAAAATAGAAATGGAAAAAGGGATGGAAAAGAAGAATAAAAGAAAAGTGGAAATGGAAAAATAAAAATAGTAATGTAAAAAGAGATGGAAAAGAACAATAATGGAAAAAATAGAAAAGTTTGTCAGTAAGAGACGGGATATATATGTGAAAAGAATCTGTGTGTGTGTGTGTGTGTGTGTGTGTGTGTGTGTGTGTGTGTGCTCTCTCTCTCTCTCTTTCTCTCTCTCCAGTTCGTAAGGTAATTGAGAAGTTTATTTTTGTCGTACCTGCGAGGATCAGTTAATTAACGACTACCTTATTTTTACAGGTAAGAATTGGGGAGGGGAAGCTGTCAACCGTGTACGTCTTGTTGGTAAGTGTGTGTGTATGTGTGTGTGTGTGTGTGTGTGTGTGTGTGTGTGTGTGTGTGTGTGTGTGTGTGTGTGTGTCCGTCTGTCTGTGTCTGTCTGTCTGTGTGTGTGTGTGTGTGTGTGTGTGTGTGTGTGTCTGTGTAGCATAAGACAGACAGTGAGACAGACAGAAAGCAAGATAAACACACACACACACACACACACACACACACACACACACACACACACACACACACACACACACACACACAAACAAACATACAGAGACACGGAAGGGACAAACCACGTGTATGTTATTTTACCCTTTGTCATTTTTTTTGCATACCTGTCCGGAATTATCTATGACACACGGAAAATACCTGTTGACGTGTGCGAGGAGTGTTATGTGATTGTGGGGTATGTGTGTATGTATGTATGTTATGTTATGTGATTGTGGAGTAGACGTTGGTGTTTCTCTGTTTGCCTCGTTTTTCTTGTTATTTTGTTATGTATATGTGTGTTTGTATGTATGTGTGTCCGTGTGTTTGTATGTCTGTATGTATGTGTGTATGTGATTGTGGGTTTGACGTTGGTGTTTGTCTTGTTTTCTTGATATTTTGTTATGTGTGTGTCTGTTTGTATGTAAGCATGTAAATATGTATGTATGTATGTATGAGTCATAATGGAAAGGGAAAGCTGGGAGGGGATGAGACGGGAAGGGAAAGGAGAAGGAGGAGGAAGAGGAGGGGGAGGAAAATGGGAGGAGAAAAGGGGAGAATGGAAGCTCTTATTATGAAGGAAAAAACAATACATCATCCTCATTTTACTCCCTTTTCCTCCTCCTCTTTTGTCCCTCCCTCTTGTTTCCTTACTCCACCTCCCTTCATTCTTAGAGAGAGGGGGAAAGAGGGGAGCAAAAGAAGGAGGAGGAGGAGGAGGAGGAAGAGGTAGAGGGGGGACTCATAAATCGGATTAACAATATACATATTAATCAGAGTTCCGTTTCCTTTTGCCGCTGGATTGGGTAAACAGGGAGGCGGGGGCTTGTTTATATTCCCTCAGGGCACATAAATATCGCCAGCGGGAAACATAGACTATAATTTTTGGTGGTGATCTTCGAGTTTATTATTATTTTTTTGGGGGGGAGTTGTGGGGGACGGATGAAAGGGAAAGGGAAAGGGTCAGCGCAGGTGTTGGAGGTGATTAGTCTTACCTGGTTGATTCACCTTGTTTTTTATAGGAATTATCTGTTGTTGCTGTTGTTGTTGTTGTTGTTATATCGAGAGCCCACTGGATGCATGTAAAGAGAGGAAACTAATAGAAGATGAAATGGGAAATGCAGGGAGAAAAACGATGAGAGATAAAGAAGGTAAAGAATGAGAGAAGTAGGAAGAGGAAGACTGTAAAAGGAAACAAGAGGGGACGAAAAGTGAGGAAAATAAAGAGGGATAAAAAAGGGAGAAAAGAAGGGGGAAATATGAGAAAAAAGGAAAAGGGAAAAAAAGGAAAACGGAAAAAGGGGAAAGGGAAGAAATATGAGAAAGAAAAGGGAAGGAAAAAAATAAAAAGGAGAGGGAAGAAAAATGTGAGAAAAAAGGGAAGAGGAAAGTAAAGGAAGGAGGGAAAAACTAAAAACGAAAAAGGGGAAGAAAGAAAATGTGGAAAAGAAAAGAGAAGGAAAGGCAAACAAATAAAGGGAGAAAGAAGAACAGAAAGAGAGAGAGAGAGAGAGAGAGAGAGAGAGAGAGAGAGAGAGAGAGAGAGAGAGAGATGATCGCGACTGGCTCTGAGGTTCGGTCTAGTGGTACAGATCGGGTTGAATGCTCCTGCGATAACGGATCTGATACTGTGTGGATACATGTCCCTCTGTGGATCCTGATAACGTCCTGTATTGCTCTCCATGAATCCTGTCTCGTCCTCCTTTCCCTCTTTCCCTCTTTCCTCTCGTCTTCTTTCTCTCTTACAATATTTCCTTCTCTTATTGCCTCCCTCCGTTTTCTCTCTCTCTCTTCTTTTTGCATTATTTTCCTCTCTTGTTCCCTTTTCTTTCTTTTCACTCTACCTCTTTCCGCTCTTTTTCTCTCTTATATTCTTTCACTCCCCTTTTCCTCTCTTCTGTCTTTTTCTTCTCCTTTCTTTCCCATATTTCTTTCATTTTCTTTCTCATTTCATCCATGAATCCTATCCTTCTTTCCTTCTTTTCTCTCTTCCTCTTTTCTCTTTTCCTTCTTTCTTACATTTTTCACTGTCCTTTTCCCCTCTTCCCGTTATTTTTCTCCCCTTTTCCTCTTTTTCTTCCTTTTTTTTATTTTTTCGCATTTTCCTTTTCCCACTTTTTCGTTCTCGTGTTTCTCATTTCACTCCCTCCTTTTCCACCTCTCTTGTTTTCTATTACAGTTTCCTTCCTCTTATCTCGTCTTTTCCACTTTCTTTCCTCTCTCTTCTTTTTATTTTCCATTTCTTATCCCATTTTCCCCTCCCATTGTCATTTCCGTTCCTTCTCAAGTTTTCCTTCCTTATTCCATTCTCTCCTTCCATACTTTTCCTCCTTTCCTGCCCCATTCCCTTTTATTTTCTTCCAACCTCTTCTCTTCTTGCCTTTTCTCCTTCATTATTTTCCTCTATTTTGACCCCTTTTATTCACTTCTCCTTCCACCTCATTTTTTTTCCCTTTCTACCCCCTCCCGTTCATTCTGCTCCCTTCCGATCCCTTTTCCTTTCTTTTCCCTTTTTCTCTTATTTTCCTATGTTTTGACTTCTATTTTCACTTTCCCTTCCTTTTCTTTCTTTTCCTTTTTATCCCTCCCGTTTATTCTGCATCCTTTCGACCTCTTTTCCTTTCTTTTCCTTCACCCTCTTCTTTCTTTCCTGCCTTTTCACTTCTTTTATTTTCCCATGTCTTTACCCCTCTTTTTTTCACGGTTCCATCCCTCTTCTATCCCTCTCTGTCCCACTCCACTCCGCTCCCTTCCGTCCTCTTCTCTTCCTCTACTGCTGTTCACCACCACCACTACCCCCCCCCTAACCTCCACCACAACCCCCTTCAATTCCTGTCAAAGTCCAATTCCAGATTTACTCGCTCACGTTCAGTCCATTGTTATCGATTTTTTATATTTACTCTCCTCCCGTTGAGTGAGCGAAGGTATGCGGGAATAGGCGAGGCTTTCTGGTGTTCCTTTTTTTTTCTTTTTTTCTTTTTCTTTTTTTCTTTTTCTTTTTTTTGTGTGTGTAACTCTATTTGCATGGTGCAGTTACGTATCTGTCTCATGTTGTTTTTGGCCGGGCATTGAACTGAAAGATGTATATATTCCTTTATTTTTGTTTGTTTGTTTTTGTTTTGTGTCCTGTTTTATTTGGTTTGGCTTGTAAGATATATTTTTTCGTTATCCTATTTTTTTCTCATAGCAGGGGAGGCAGCTTAAGAAAACAAAATAACAAAAACAGCTAGGCACTGCTAAAAAAAAAGATTACCCAGAAAAGAGAGAAAGAGGTCAATTTCAGGAGGAGAGAGGTCGTCATACTCTTTTATTTAGAAGGTAAAGACTAAAATGAATCCAAAATAATGAACGATAAGCTGAAATATCATGAAATGCGTCAGTTTGCAATCTCAGTGTTACGACGGCCTCCAGTCCCGTTGGTAACTCTACAGTGTCATCATTACTGCGTATTCATCGCGGGGCATTCGCTTCACACACGGCAAAATATATCTATACAGACGCGCCGCGGAAAATTTACATACATCACACGGCGGATATTCAACTGTGAACTCCGGCATTTTTCAGTTCTAAAATGTATCCTTTTTTTTTACAACTTTGAAGTTACATGTTGGATTTTCAGTGAATAATAAATAGCACTAACAAAAAATAAGAAGAGAAAATATACATGATTTAAAAGATATTGGTGATTGTGCACGAGGGAAATTAGAATATATACGTATCAATGAATTATCGAAAAAAGGAAGGTTTAAGAGACATAGAGAACTATACGTTATTTTTTATATATAAGACAAAATTTAACTCCATTTCACGTGGTTGTTTGCTTGTTTATTTAAGACATAATATTTAACTGCAGCTCACGAGTCTGCTAGTCTGAGTATATTTACTTTTTTTTTGTTTGTTTTTTTGTTTTTGTTGGTATGATGATGATTGTATGAAAAATCTTTAAAAATATCATTGACAAGCCATATAGTCAGTTGTACACACACACACACACACACACACACATACGAACACACAATCTTTACTCTATATCTATAAAGCATTCGACTCACTCCACTCTGCGATGCTCTGTGCTTTCCTCCTCCTCCTCCTCCTCCTCCTCCTCGCGATAATGACTCCTCTCTAGACTCGAGGTTCATTGTCGTCACTCCTGCCACAAACACACAATGAGAAAGCACAAAAAAAGAAGAGAGAGAGAGAGAGAGAGAGAGAGAGAGAGAGAGAGAGAGAGAGAGAGAGAGAGTGTGTGTGTGTGTCTGTAATGAGGTAGGGAATGCAAAGGTATGAGTGGATGCGTGATGTATTGTGTAGGCTCTGTGTCTCTCTGTAATGGAGAGGAGGAGGAAGCAGAGGAGGAGGAGGAGAGTGCCGGGATGCATGTATTCGTGTCTATCTATCAACTTGTCTTTATTCGTCTGTCTGTCATTCATTCTGTTTGTATTTGTATCACTCAGTTTTGTTTTGGTATGTGTGTGTGTGTGTGTGTGTGTGTGTGTGTGTGTGTGTGTGTGTGTTTGTGTGTGTGTGTGTGTGTGTGTGTGTGTGTGTGTGTGTGTGTGTGGTTGTAGGTGTAATTGTTCATTTGAGTGTGTGCTCTCTCTCTCTCTCTCTCTCTCTCTCTCTCTCTCTCTCTCTCTCTCTCTCTCTCTCTCTCTCTCTCTCTCTCTCTACCTCCTTCATCTATTCCGCATCCTCCTCCTGCAACCCATCCTCTTCCTCCTCTTTCTCTTCTTCCTCTACTTCTAGTTAGCTTCTACATAGGTTTGAACTCCACTCCGCAGCGCTCTCTCGATGATATGAACGAGTTGAACACTGTGCTTAACCGCCAAGTGCTGTGTTCCTTGTTACCTTTGTTATGTGTTGCCAGAGTGAAGAGTGAAGGGAGGGGGAGAAAAGGGAAAGAGGAGAGGGAATAAGGAGTGAAAACAGAGAGGGGTAAAGACATGGGAAAATAATGAAGGAAACAGGCAAGACAGGATTCAGATGATAGAAAGAGAAAAGGGAATGGGGCAGGAAAGGAGAAAGATTATGGAAGGAAAGAAGGGGATAGGGAAGGAAAACTGGCGATAGAAATGAGAATGAAAGGGTGTGGCGAGGGGAAGGTAGAGGAGGAAGAACACAAAGGAACACAAAGGAGAGTAGGTGAGAGGAAGAGGAATATTCAGGTAAAGGGAGAGGGTTGTGTTGGATGAAGGGATAAAAGGGGGAGGAATTAAGGGTTGAAAGGAAGGAAGGGGAGAAAGGGGTGTAAGGAAAGGGGAGGAGGGAGGCACTTCTAGAGATGGGAAATGGAAAGGGACAGGGCTGTGTGACGAAGGGGAAACACACACACACACACACACACACACACACACACACACACACACACACACACACACACACATGAGGACAAACAGGTGTGTAAGCATCTCAATAATAGCTTCTTAGGTGTTATACTCAAATTCATCTCCCTAAAAAAAACAGAACACCGAGCACACAATCTCAATTATAAACCCAAAACAAGCATGAAAACACACCCAAAAAACTCAAAAACATTCTCAACTTTATGAATGTTGAAGATACAAAAAAAAATTTAAAAAAAGTTCGCGCCAGACTACTGTTGCTGCTATTTAACATTCCTGGTGGACGGGGGACAAAGTTACTATTGTTGTTGTTCTTGTTGTTGCCGGTGTTGTTACGGAGGCTAATCTGTACACGTTTTTTCCCCCGACACTCTTCTGCAGGAGGATGAAACACGGAAACACGGGAATATGAAACAGCAGGCAACAGAAAAATACGATGGCTCCAAACGAGGCTGCCTGCTCTTGTGATTTCTTTATTTTTCTATTCGTTATGTATTTCGGTGACCTGTAGAACAAATTACTGAAGCACTTGTCGGACGTACATACCCGCAAGAACGTCCATTCCACTTCTCCCGCAGGGAAGTGACAGTCAGTGCGATTTTTAAAGAATTTGATAGTTTTTGGAGAAGGAGAAGGAAGAAGAGGAGGAGGGGAAGAGCAAGCAAGATAAGGAAAAGAAAAAGTGTGATAAAGAAAGAAGGAGAATGGGTAAAACCAGGAGGAGGAGGAGGAGGAGGAGGAGGCGGAAGAAGAACAGGTGAGGTAAACAGAAGAGGAGGAGGAGCAGGAAAGCAAAAATGAAGAACAGCAAAACCGGGAAGAAAATGAAGAGGAAGGAAGAGCAAGAGTAGGAGAAGAGACACACAGATAGAGAGAAGGAGGGAAAGAGGAGGAGGAAGAGGAAGGTCAAGAGGATGAAAAGGAGAGAAGACGGCGTAGAGGGAGACTGGTATAAAGAAGAGGAGGCGTAGGAGAGTAGTAAAGAGGGAAAGAAGAGGAGGAGGAGGAGGAGGAGGAGCGGGAAAGTTGGGCGCCCTACAAGCCAGCGTGGCGTCACACAAACTCCCGCCGCTGGAAATTAGGGGCGGGAAGCACGAGTTTTGTCCGCCGTGTTCCCTCCCTCCGTTTATAGAATGAGGGAGAGGGAAGGGAAAGAAGAGGGGAAGCGAGGGAGACAAGGAAGGTGGGAGAGAGTAAGGGAGCAAGAGGAAGTTAGAAAGCGGAAAGGGTTTATAGAATGAGGGAGAGGGGAGGGAGAGAAAAGAGGAAGCGAGGTAGACAAGGAAGGTGGGAGAAGGTAAGGGAGCAAGAGGAGGTTAGAAAGGGGAAAGGGTTTATAGAATGAGGGAGAGGAAGAGGAGGGAATAGGAAGCGAAGGAAGGAGATAAGGAAAACGGGAGAGACTTAGGGAGAAAGAAGGAGTTGGAAGGGTAGCAGCGACGGACCAAATTTGTGCCATGATATAACCCCCCCAAAACAGATGATACATAATCTGATCACAAATGCTTTGATACATATTATGAAATGGTTTGTGTGAGGGGTGATTTTTCTCATTTTTCTCGCCTGGAGGGAGCGCGCCTATGGGGTATTTTTTGACGAATATATTTAAAATCGGACGAGTACATGTTTTTCGCTCAGCGTGGCCGGGAAACCCTAAATTACCATGTGGTGAGGTTTGTTTTCGTAAAATTAAAACCCCTCCCCCTTGGGGGGGCTTTAGAGTAATAGTCGGACATGCGCGTCATAAGACGCTCTTGTCAACATATGCGGTATCATTCGTATATACGTAAAAATTGCATTAGAATATTTTATTTCTTCGTAAATTTTGTCATCTGTCATTCTAACTTCTTCGCGCGGAGAGGCAGGGGAGGAAGAGAGGTGCCACCGCGCCAGTGCCAAGCGAGAGACAGACGGGAAAAGTATGTCGTACTTTTCTCTCCTCTCCAGCCAAAAAAACGTCTCGACAAATGATGTACAAGCGCAAGGCAACCAGAAAAAGTCACCAACATCAAGAGGGCTTATGGAGCGGCCAAACCTCAGAAAACAAGCAAGAGAGTAGTGTAGAAGCAAGGCACTCCCGCGGCACTCGCGCTACCTGGCCACAATGAGGAAGGTGGCGCCTTCTGACACCCTCACCTGCGAGTGAGTAATACTTTCTTAGAAAGGGGGACCAGATGCCTTATCATTCTGAGGTAAGTCAACAAGGTATATACAGTCATATGTGAGAATTTCATACCAATCAGATAAATACAAATGGCAAGACAGGGAGAAATGTAAAAAAAATCTTTAGGAGCCGATATCTCGAAAAGTATCTTTTTAACCTTCAAATAATTTCACAAAATCGGTAAAACGTCTGAATCACTTTTGTTAGGTATCATTTTAAACTACAACTAAAGGGCGATTTTTTGTTGGAAATGGATTTTCAAAAATGTCAAAAGAAAACGGGACACAGTGGAGAAAATAATAAGTTACAAAAAATTGTAATTTTTTTCCTTCGAAGACAAAACAATAAATCAAAAATTTACTTCCAACAAAATGTAGATAGGTAAACAAAGTTTCTATGGTATTTTTTTCAAAGCGATTAACTGAAAAATAAAGCCTGTGAAACAAATAAGTGAAAAACACGCTTTGTTTGAGTCTCTCCTAAACTTCACCCGATTTTGATGAAATTCGCAGAATATCATTTCTTTACATCAACAAACAACATACTACAATTTCAAAGCTATTGGACGTACCATATGCGCAGGAGGAGACCCATAGGCGCGCCCCTTAAGAAACATGATCCCCGCTGCTACCGGGTTAGGGAGAGGAAGAAATAGGAAGCAAAGGAAGGAGACAGAGAAAATGGGTAGGAGGTAAGGAGAAAGAGAAGGTAGGAAAGCAGAGAAAGAGAGGATGGAAGAGTGCTGCAGAAAGGGAGTTACAAGGAGACAGAGAGAAGGAAAAGATGGGAAGGAGGAACCATGTAAAAGGACGATAAAGGATTGGAGGAAAAGGGAAGGAAAAAAAGGGAGATAAGGAATAAATTAAATGACACCTACTTAGTATTCTCCCTTCTCCAAACCTCCCTGCGCACCTTTTTCCCTTCCCTGCCTCCTCCTCCTCCTCCTCCTCTTCCTCTTCCTCCTCCAACTCCTCCGTTGCTGCGAGGGAAAAGTACTGATGTGTTGGACTCGAGTAATCAGGGAGAAGGGAGGCGAGGCGAGGCGGGGCGATGAAGGAAGAAGGGGAGGAAAGATGGGGAGAAGGAAAGGAAGGAGGGGAAATGGTAGAGAAAGGGGAGAAGAGGAGAGGAGAACAGAGCGGGAATGGAAAGATAAAGGAGTGAGGAAGGAGAGGGATGGAGAGGAGACGAAGAGGGGAATAGAAGAGGGAAGAGGGAACGGAAACAGAAAAAGGGTGTGGAGAAGGGAGAGATGAAGAATGAATGGATGAAGAGGGGGAGTGAAGGCAAAAAAAAAAGAAAAAGATGGAGAAACTGAGGCTCTGGCAGGAGAGGAAGGGGATTGGCAAAGAAGGGAACAGTGAAGGGGAAAACAGGCACACAAGGAGGAAGGGAGAATGGAAAGAAAGGGAGGCAGTGTGGATAAAGGAAGAGGAAGGACGAAAAGAACAGTGAAGGGAAAAACAGACAAGAGAAAGGAGAAAAGGAGACTGGAAAGAAAGGGAGGCAGGGGAGAGAGAGGAAGAGTATGGACGAAAAGAACAGTGAAGGGAAAAACAGATAGGAGAGAGGAGGAAGGGAGACTGTGGAAAGAAAGGGAGGAAGAGGATGGAGGAAGAGAAGAAGAGTGAAGGAGGAAAACAGATAAGGAAAGGAAGGGAGGCTGTGAAAAGAAAGGGAGGCAGCGGAGAGAGAGGAAGACGATGGACGAAGAGAAGAAGAGTGAAGGAGGAAAACAGACAAACGAGCGGAGGAGGGGAAACAGCGGAAAGGAAGGGAGGCTGCGGCAGGAAAGGGAGAGACTGGACATTACCTGGCTACACGCTTACCTACACATGCTCTCAATAGTTGGTTAAAAGTTCCTGGGAAGGCGGGGGAGTGCGGGAAGTGGGCGCTGCTGCTCTCCCCTCCCGCAGACTCAGCACCAGCAGCAGCAACAGAAACAGTAATAGCAGTGTGTGTGTGTGTGTGTGTGTGTGTGTGTGTGTGTGTGTGTGTGTTATAATCATGAGTCTTGTTCTTGTTAATCTTCTTCCTTCCCCTTTTCCTCCTCCTACTGCTCCTACTTCTCCTCCTCTTCTTCTTCTTCCTCCTCCTCCTTCTCCTCCTCCTCCTCCTCCTCCTCCTCCTCCTCCGCCTGTAAGAAAGCCAATACAATGCTTGGGTTCATATCGAGGAAATTCGAATACAAGACGCCGGGAGTTATGTTATCCTTGTACAATTCGCTGGTAAGGCCCCACCTGGAATACGCCGTGCAATTCTGGTCTCCTAATTACAGGAAAGACATTAAATTACTTGAGAGAGTACAGCGCCGCGCCACGAAGATGATACCATCACTGAGGACGAAGCCCTATGAAGAGCGACCCGAGCGACTCAACCTCTTCACGTTGGAAAAGAGACGACTGCGGGGAGACATGATACAAGTCTTTAAGTACCTGAACAAGCTCAGCAACGTTGATCACTCCAAACTCTTCACGCTACAAACCAACCTGAGAACAAGAAACAACGGAAAAACAATTCAAGCAAAGCGATGCAATACCGACATCGGCAGGAGTTATTTCTCGAATAGAGTTGTTCGCCACTGGACAGCCTTCCTGCAGAAGTGGTTAGCGCAGAGACCATCAACTCCTTCAAGAAACGCATTGATCGCCACTTTGCTGCATCGGGAGTGAACTGAACGTTCCCAAGAGTAGATACACAAGTGCTTTAATCCTTCCCTGCAAGCCACTCCTATGGCAAGCGCATTGATTGAATCACTGAACGCAGGCAGCCTAGTAATGAGCCAACAGGCTTTCTGCTGCCTGCTAGTCCATGTTTCCATGTTTCCTCTTCCTCCTCCTCCTCCTCCTCCTCCTCCTCCTCCTCTTCCTTTGTGGCCACGCGAAGCAATGCCTTTACACTAATCCTCGCTGTCCTCCCCTCCTCCTCCTCCTCCTCCTCCTCCTCCTCTTTCTCATCACCATAGGCTCTTCTTCCTTCCTCTCTCTCCTCGACGAATCTTTTAATGGATTGAGTCGCTTCCTCTTTATTACCTCCTCTTCCCTTCCCTCTCTCCTCCTCCTCCCCCTGCTAAGACGCCTCCATTACAGCCTTCCTCTGAGACTGGCTGCGGAAGGTAACTGGGTGGAAAAGGAAGAAGGGAAGAAGGGAGAGGAGGGAGGGAGGTTATGGTCTTGTCGACGCCTTGTTTCTTCATTCCCACGCGATGCTGCTTCTTGTGTTTGTGGCGGGAACGGTGTGGGTGTAGAGCCTTCGAGGGGGGGGGGGGGTATAGGAGAAAAGGTAAAAGAGGTGTTGGGTAGGTATTGAGTGACAGAAGGGGAAAGGTGAGGGGGGTGTAGGAGGGAGGAGGCACTAAGGAGGAAGGGGCAAGGGAGGCTGGATGAAGAAGAGAGGGAGAGGGGGAGGGGAAGAGAATAGGTAAAAGAGGTGCTGGGTAGGGAGGGAGTGACGGAAGGGGACAGGCAAGGGGGTGGGGGGTGGATAGGATTGAAGAGGCTTGGAGGAGGAAGGGGCAAGGGAGGTTGGATGAAGAAGAGGGGAAGAGGGGGAGTGGGGGGGGGGAGAATGAGAGGAGGCTTTTGTGGTGCGTTCCGTTTAACTTACACCTGGGGCCGTCACACACACACACACACACACACACACACACACACTCACACACACACAAACGTGCACGCGTACTACTTTTATATCCTCCCCTCCCACTCCCCTCCTCTCCTTCCTTCCTTCCTTCCTTCCTTCCCTCCCTCTCCATTCCTTCCTCTCTTCATCCGTCCTCTCCTTACCCTCCCTCTCCTTTCTCTTCCTCTCCTTTACCTCCCTCTCTCTCTCCTCCCTTCCCCTCTTTCCTTCATTCCTTCTTGTTTCCCTTTCCTTTCGTTCCCTACCTTTTTTTCTTCCCTCCCTCCTTCCTTCCTTCCTTCCTTCCCAGTTTTTCCTTCCCTCGCCTCCCCCTCCTTCCCTCTCACTCCGCCCCATCCCTGTCTCCCTCTACTTTTTTCCCCTCCATCCTCTCCCTCTCTCCTTCCCTTCCTCTCCCTTCCTCCCCCTCACACCTTTCTTCTCTCCCGCCCCCTCCTCCATCGTTTCCTCCACGTTTGGCACACTTCCTCCCTCTCATTAGGAGGTCACAGTGATGGATGCTCGTGCCGTGGGGGAGGGCGTTTTTTTTCTTCTTCTTTTTTCATTCGTCTATTTTTAACTTTGCGTTTGAGGGAATGTGAGTGAATTTTTTTCTTTTTTACAGCAAGTGTGGCAGCGCAAGAGCAAAAAAAAAAAAAGATACTGATATAAAGCTCGAAAAAAAGAACTGACTGATGGGAATGAGATGAGATGAGTTTTTAAAGGGAATAAGTGGAGGATAAATAAAAAAAATATGAAAGAAAGTAGAAGAAAAGTATGAATGTAAAGGTAAGAGGAAGATTGAAAGGTAAAGAGGAAAAATAGAATGGAGGATTGAAGTGTTTTTTTTAAGAAGGAAGATATAAAATTGAAGGTATAGATTGAAAGAATGGATAGAAAGGAAAAAAGTATGAAAAGGTGAAGCAAAATGATGGAAGCGGATGTACGGAAAGGGAAAGAGATCGAAAAAGAAGAGAATGTAAAGAGTGACGGAAAAATTAAAGGTTATGAATATGAATAATAAAAGGAGGGGTGGAAGAGGAGGGATGTGGATAAAAAATGGAAATAATAAATGAAATAAATGAGAACAGTACAAAAATCGACGCAAGGAAGGGAATGAAAATTAAACGTAAATAAAAAAATGAAAATAGGTGTAAAGGAAAGAATGGAAAAAAGACGTAAGAGAAAAAATGAAAAGTAAATAAAGAGGAAAATAGAAAAAAAATTTAAAGAAAATGAAAAAAATAGATCTAAAGGAAAGAATGAAAAAAAATATATACGTAAACAAGAGAATGGGGAAAAAAAAGTTCAGGAAAGAAAGAATGAGAAAAAAATGTAAAAAAAGAATGATTAAAAAAAAAAATGGTTGGCGAGAAAATGTTTAATAATATCACGCAAAGCAGGATGGATAATGAAGGAGTTTACGAGGGAGATGAGAAGAAGGGAGATGATGGGGAGGAGTTGTTTATGGGGAGGAAGGGCGAAGAGAGGAGGTGACGAGGGAGGCTGTGAAGGGTGTGCTGGTGAAGTTGAGATGAAGAAAGTGGGGAGGGAGGGAGGGGGTGATGCGCCGATGTTAGGAAGGGGGGGGAGAAGGGGGGAAGGGGGTGTAGGTGTGTCTGGGTGTTCCGTAATGGCTTAATTTAAAATGAGAGGGTGTAAGATATTAATAGGTTGAAGGGAAAGGGTATGAGGTGGTGGCTGGTGATGGTGGTAATGGTGGTGATGGTGGTAATGGTGGCTGGTGGTATGTTATAGTGGTGATGGTGGTGGTGGCTGTGGCTGTGGTGTTGGAGATGGCGGTGGTGGTGGTCGTGGTGGGAAAGGGTTTGGGGTGGTGATGGTGGTGATGGTGGTGATGGTAAGGGTGGTGGTAGGTAATAGTGGTGATGGTGGTGGTGGCTGTGGCTGTGGTGTTGGAGATGGCGGTGGTGGTGGTCGTGGTGGTAAATAAGATATATCAACAATGAGGCAAGGAAAGAAAAAAATAACAAAATGAATATAAAAACATGTATGCCCTACGTTCGGCCACTCAAAAGCACATGACGGGAACGTGTCTGTACTCTTCCTACCTCCAACCCCGCCACCGCCGCCCCACTCCGTCGCCGCCGCCGCAAATGTTCACTCGCCGGGGCCTCTCCAAACACCTTCCGTTCTCTCTCTTACTTCCTTCTCATTCTCTATTCCCATTCCTGATTTCTCTTCTCTCCTATTTCCTCCCTTTTCCCACCTCTTCTGCCTCCGTGCACTCCTCCACCCCGTCAGAACCGAGCGCCCCAGTTTCTCCCCCTGCCCCTACCCCGCCCCCGCCCCGCCCCGCCCCGCAGCGTCCCTTTGATCTCGTATGGTCTGGGCCGCGGGGGGCATCTCCTTTATATTGGTTTTTGCCCCCAATCCCGGAACGGAACTGAGGAAGTGAAAAAAAGAGGAAAGGAGAGAGAGGAGTGTTTGCCTCGAATGCGTAAAAGTTTTAAAAGTGAAAATCAGTTTGCAGGTAAGAAAATAAAAAGTGGTATCGTTTTCATTCTTGTCATTTGTGGTGATGGAGTTTATTATTGGTGTTGTTTTAAATGTTGGAGGTAGAGTAGGAAAGTTTATCTCGTGGTTTCTTTTAATTATGAACTTTATTGTCTTTACTCGTTCCCTTTAGAAGTTTTTGTTATAAGAATGTTTAGTTTCGTATTCATCTCCCTTTTTTCGTGTGTGAATATTTTAATGCCCATGTTTTTTTAGGGTCAAGGGAAAAGAATTGAGAGGAAAAAGAAAAGAGAAGAAAATGAAGGAAGGAAGAATAGGAGGAGAATTAAAACGTTTATCAAGGAAGAGCTGGGCGTTAGGCGGAAAAAGAGGACGTAGTTATGCCCGCTCTGTAAATCCGGGGGAAGATAAAGGAAGGACATCACGGGAGGGATTAGCCGAGAATGGGGCGAAGGAAAGGTGAAGAACGACAGGGAGAAACGAAAAGTGGGGAGAACCAGGAAGCAAGTATTGGTTTGAAGAAAGAAAGGGGATAAGGGAAGAGAGCATGGGGTGGAAACAAAGCATAAGGAATAAGGGAGATGGGACACAGAAGAACGAGAGGGAGAAACGAAAAATGGGAAGAGCGAGGAAGCTAGAAACGGTTTGAAGAAAGGAGATAAGGAAAGATAGCAGTGGTGGAAGTATAAGGCAAGGTATTAGGTATAAGGAAAAGGGGAGATGTGAACGAAGAGGAAATGGAGGAAAGAAGGGGAGAACAAGGAAGCAAATACTGGCTCAAAGACAGAAAAAAAAGAGATTGAAAAACGGGATTAGGGAAGATAGCATTGCTGGAAATATAAAGGAAAATACAAGGAAAAAGGATGATGTGAGAGGGAAGAATAGAAACAACAAAAAGGGAGAACGAAGAAGCAAGTACTGGCTCAAAGACAGAAAAAAAGAGAGATTGAAATAAATAAATAAAGAAAGGAAGAGCTGGGGTAAGGGAAAACAGCAATGGGGGAAGTAAATAGCAAAGCAAAGGAACAAGAAAGAAGGTTATCAGTTGAAGGGATTGGAGATAGAGATGAGGAGATGAAGAGGAAAGGAGGAAGGAGACGGATGCACTGAAACGGAAGAAAACGGAGGGAAGGGCAAGGAAAGGGTCAGATAGAGGAAAGTGATCAGGGAAAGGACTGGAAAGGAGAGGGAAAACAGAGTAAATTAGATAAGGGAGAGAGGAGTAGGAAGGAAGGGAAAACTAATCTGGGAAGGGATGTTAGGATGAAGGAGATAAAGAAAATGGTATGAATGAGAGGAGGAGAGAGAAAGGAAGATAGAAGGGAAAATAATCAGAAAAAGTGGTGTTGGAGAAGAGAGAAAGAGGAAAATAAATTGAACAAAGGAAGGAAGGGAAGAAATAAAGGAAGGAAGGAAGGAGGAGGTAAGGGAAAGCTGATCAGAAGGAGGAATGGAAATTGGTGTGATAAAGAGAGAGAGAGAGAGAGAGAGAGAGAGAGAGAGAGAGAGAGATGCTGTGCCTGGGCGGTGATTTCCCTTGTGGCCGCTCATCCCTCTCATCTCATCCGGCCGCAGCATCCGCCCATTTTGAAGTGAAGGCAAAGGCTGCGTCCTCCTTAGTGCTTATGAAAAAGAAACGCTTCGTCTTCACCTCCACCAGAGTATCAAGGCGCCTTTGTCTGTCCCTTGTCTTTCTTCAGCCTCTCTCTCTCTCTCTCTCTCTCTCTCACCCACCTCATTTGCTGTAATTTGGCGAGTCCAATATTAGGGGGACTCGTCCATCTCTCAAACTCATAAGCTGAGAAAACGTTTCTCTTCAAGCCTCCTCCTCCTCCTCCTCCTCCTCTTCCTCTTCCTCCTTCCCCTCATCAGCACCTCGCCTCGTTTCTGTTAGTCTTGTCGTTCCCTAAAGTGGCGGGCGAGGGAGGAAGGGACGGAGGAAGGGCAGGAAGGGACAGAGGAAGGGCAGGAAGGGGAGGAGGAAGGGAAGGGAAGTAGTATTGACGAAGGGCACGCGTCTCAAGGCCCATAAACTCTCCTGATGGCTCTAGACGCCTTCAGGAGGAAATAGGGGGAAGGGAGGATGACGGGGAGAGGAGGGGGAGGGTGTGGTAAGGGAGTAGTATTAGTAGGAGGAGGAGGAGGAAGAAGAAGGTTTATGAAGGGGGAGCACTTAAAAGAAGTCGTAAGAATGGGGGTAAATTGAGGAGAAGGAAAGAGAAGAGGGAAGAGAAGAAAAGAAGGCGACAAGGAGTAAAAAGAACAAAAGAATATAATAAAGAAAACGAATGATGATGTTTTTGGGGGTCTATTAAGTATATGTTTTTTTTTTTTTACGATTTTCTTGGTGTTTTAAAAGTCATCATGTTGAAATATATAACTGTGCTCTTTTTTTTATTTTATTTATGTGCTTCTTTCTTCGTTTTTTTTCTCCATTCTTTTTCCTTTTTAGTGGAACTTTCATTTTTGTTTTTACTGTTCACTCATTTTTGTGGATGTCAACCTGCCTTTTTTGTCTTTTTCTTTCTATCCTTTTTCGATTTTTCTATCTGGTAATTTGTGTACGAACGCGTTTTCCATGTATTTCACTCTATGATCTATAAATCTGCCTGTTTGTCTGTCTTTCCATCGGCCCTTTTATTTGTACGTTTGTTTTCCTCTTCTCTCTCCTCCTTTTACTCTCTTTGTCTCCATGTTCCGATCTATCCGCCAGTTTGTCTGTCTTTTATGTCGATCGGGGGAGTGAGTCGGTCAGCCTTTCCTCTTTATATCTCCTTTTCACAATATCTGTTGAGAGGGAAAGATAAAGAATGAAAGAGAGAAAGAGAGAGAGAAAACGACTCGATATTGTACTGCACGTTTCTGGGATTTCTCTTTTGAAGTCTGTGGTAAAAGATGCGTCTTTGTCCGTCTGTCTGTCTGTCTCGGTGTACGTACCTTTGTTTGTGTTTTTGGCTTTCATCTGTGTTCGTCTGACTCTCCTTGCATCTTTCTCTC
Organism: Eriocheir sinensis; assembly: GCF_024679095.1. Classification (NCBI taxonomy): domain Eukaryota; kingdom Metazoa; phylum Arthropoda; class Malacostraca; order Decapoda; family Varunidae; genus Eriocheir; species Eriocheir sinensis. The sequence continues at coordinate 12,905,891 of NC_066529.1, forward strand.
TGTCTGTCTGTTTACCTGTTTGAATGTTCACCTTTACTCTTTCTGGTTACCTGCATTTGCGTTTACCTGTTAATTTGTATTCTCTGTCTACCTGTTTCCATTTTCTCTCTCTTTCTCTCTGTCTATCTGTTTACCTGTTTGAATATTCACCTTTATTCTTCCTGGTTACCTGCATATACGATTACCTGTTAATTTTTGTTCTCTATCTACCTGTTTTCACTTTTATCTGTTGTTATTTATCCTCCACCTGTTTACTCGTTCATCTTTATTCCTACTGCCCATCTTTTTTTTTATCCATCTGTTTATCTTAATTTTTTCTGTCTACCTGTTTTCATTCTTATCTGTTGCTATTTATCCTCTACCTGTTTACTCGTCCATATTTATTCTTCCTACCTATCTTTTTTCGTGTTTATCCGCTCATATTTATTCTTTCTCTCTGCCTGTTTTCCCCTCTACCAATTTTCATGTTTGGCCTTTCACTTTTATTCTTTCTGTCTACCTGTTTGCACTCTTACCTGTTCATCTTTCTGTCTACGCACCCGTTTTAAAGCTTGCCTGCAGCTATTTCTTCTTTCTTTCTACCTGTTTACACATTTTCCTGTATATATAGTTATCCACGTTATCGTTTATTCCGTGCCTCTCTTCCTAATCGCATATCTGTATCAATTTGTCTGTTTGATTGTCTGTTCGCTTTATATTTGTATATGTGCGCCTCCCTATCATTTAGTGTTTCTTCTATTTTCTTGTTTGTCTGTTTCTATGTATTAAGCTCTTCATTATTTTTATTTTTTTATATTTTTTTGTATTAAGCCATTTGCGTTTGTTTCTTTCTTTCTGCGTTTTTTTTCTTTCTTAAGTATATATATCCGTATTCCTCATTTTATTTTAGAATGTTCATGTATTACGTAGAGAGAGAGAGAGAGAGAGAGAGAGAGCACGGGGTCGCACGGTTTAAAAGTATTACATGACACGCATTGCATAGCTTAAATTCCCTCCCTTTTTTTTTTCCTTACTCCGATTTGCGTGTGGGAGCGTGATTACGGCGACGCCATCTTTCTTTATTAAAACTATTACGCTGTCGTTATTACCATCGTTATAATTAATAGGAATGACGATGATGATAATAATAACAACAATAATAACAATGATGGTGGTAGTAGTAGTAGTAGTAGCAGTAGTAATAGTAGTAGTAGTGGTGGCAGTAGTAGTAGTGGAAATAGCGGCAGTAATAGAAAAAAAAGAAAAGGAAAAAAAAAAGGTGATTAAGAACAAGAAGAAGAAAGAGAGAAAAAGAAGAAACTAGCGTAAAACTCACAATGAAACGTCTTATTTTTCAACTTATTTTCCTGTTACGATACGATTTACTTTTCTCTTTTTTTTACCCACTCTCTCTCCCTCTTGGCTTCGTGTGCAGATGGAAAGAAGGAGAGAAGTTCAGCAAAGTTTGAGGAGTTTAGGAACGAATCAAACGTGTGTGTGTGAAGTGTTGGTGGGCACACACACACACACACACACACACACCGGCTCTGAATAACAATACAATCCCAAATATTCACTCTCGTCGCTGTGTTGGGAGGAATATTCGTGACCGTAATACTGGCGGGTCGGTGTGATGAAGCCTGGCTCGTCTCTATCACCCTTTTGTCGTGTGCTCCCCAAAACGACCCCCCCCCCTCCCTCCCAGCTTGTTCTCTCTCTCTCTCTCTCTCTCTCTCTCTCTCTCTCTCGTCAATTTCCTTTCCTTTTCCATCCTCCCTTCCTTACCCTTCCTTTTTCACTCCTTTTCCTTCCTTTTATCTTGCCTTCATCTCCTCTGTTTTTTTTTCTTCTTCCTCTACATTCTCTTTCCTTTTATTCTCATCTTTATCCTTTTCTTTCTGTTTTCGGTCCCTTTATTTCCCTTCCCTTCCTTTCCCTTCCCTTCGTAATGACTCCTCTGCTCACACATCTCAGTCCCATAGCTATTCAGACCTCCCTCCGTACATCTCTCCCTTCCTTCCCGCCCTTCCTTTCCCTCTCTTTCCCTTTTCTTTCCTTCCACGCCTCCGTAGCTCCCGTCGCTATGGTTCAGGAGGTGACTACAAAAGATCAGAAAATACTGCCTTTTTTTAAACAACGGGAAGGAAGAACTGGGAGAGAAAAAAGAATTTAAAGCACCGCCGTTACCTCCAGCTCGACCATAAACCTCAGTAGCAAAACCTTTAATAGAACCAAAACGGGGAGACAGTAAAAGGAGAGCATGAACAAGTATTAGACATTTATTAAAAAAAAGATGTGCTTGCAAGTATTCTAGGACGGCAGAAGCTAGATTGAGGAGGGACAACAATAACAACAGCAGCACAAGTAGGAACAACAACAATAGCAGCATTAAAAACAACAGCAGCAATAACAACAACAACAATTATTACTCATTCTCCTCCTCCTCCTCCTCCTCCTACTACTACTACTACTACTACTACTACTACTACTACTACTACTACTACTACTACTACTACTACTACTACTACTACTACTACTACTACCACTACTACTACTACTACTACTACTACTACTACTACTGCTACTACTACTATTACTACTGCTATTACTACTGCAAAATCTACACACAGAAAACAATGAACTGTAACACACACACACACACACACACACACACACACACAAATGCACACGCCAGTCGGTCCCCTTCCTCTCTCGCCGCCTCGTGCCTTCCCCGCCGCCGCCGCCTCTTACGACATAATTAAGTGTGGTTTCGGCCCATTGTTCGTCTACATTTGCTCTCTGGGGTAATTAGGCGCAGCGAGGCGGGCGGCGTGAGCAGCGGAGGCAACAAAAGGCCTTAAGATAATGATATTGATAATAATAATACCACCACAGCCTCACGAGTCGACCCATACCTCTAGTTGTTCTTGTTGTTGTTGTTATTGTTGTTGTTGTTGTTGGTGGTGGTGGTGGATAGGGAGTCAAGAATAGTGTACTAGTTGTGGTGATGTTGATTGAGGTTATATTATGCCTGTTAGAAGTAGTAATAGTAACAACAGTAGAAGTAGTAAAATTAGTAGTAGTAGTAGCAACAGCAGTAGTAGTAGTAGACTAGTAGTAGTAGCAGCAGTAATTATGGTTGTAGTAATGGAGGTGGTGGTGGTTGTAGTAGTAGTAGTAGTAGTAGTAGTAGTAGTAGACAAGGTTCGAAGACCCAGAATGCGAGGCGGTACTGATGGTGGACGCTGCAAATGCGTTCAACAACATCAATAGGGAGACAGCACTGCACAACATCAAAATCAAGTGCCCTATATTCGCCCAATATATTGAAAATACATACAAGGAACCTGCCAGACTGTTCATCAGCAGTCATAATAACCAACGACTTGGAGACCCGGTGGCCATACAATCCTCAGAGGGCACCACCCAAGGGGACCCAGTGGCCATGGCAATGTTTGCCATGGGAATGATGAAGCTGCAGGACATCATCCGCCATGAAAACACCAACGTCAAACAGGTGGCGTATGCGGATGACCTCACCGGGGTAGGAAAGTCTGCAGACCTCAGGAAATGGTGGGACCTCGTCAATGAACATGGCCCTAAAATAGGGTACCATCCCAACGCCACGAAGTCTGTGGTGATTGTAAAACCAGAGGCATACGATCGGGCCAAAACAGCATTCCAGGGCAGTAACGTGAAACTGTCAGTGACTGGAGAAAGACACCTCGGGGCAGCCATTGGAACAGCTGAATACAGAACCGAATATGTGAAAACGGCTGTAAAGCGCTGGGAGTCCGAACTGCAGAGACTGAGCGAGATCGCCAAAACAGAACCGCAGGCAGCCTACGCAGCATTTACGTACGGTGTCAAGCATAAATGGAACTACCTCATGAGGACAGTTCCTGATGTTGCTCCGTTACTAAAACCTCTGGAAGATGCTATCAGAAACACCTTCATACCGGCGATAGCAAATGGGAGATGTCCCAGTGACCAGGAGAGAAGATTGCTGGAGTTGCCGCCAAGAATGGGTGGGCTCGGCATCACCAACCCGCAAAATCTGGCTGAGTCTGAATTCGGGAACTCAATCCGAATCACAGCCTCCTTGACCGGATATATTACCAATCAAAATGAAAGGTGAAGACAACCCTCAAGATATTAGGTCACTAAGGAATGAAATCTCCATAAACAGAGAAGGAAAACAGAGAGACACTCTGAGTGACCTAATGAGAGAACTCCCAGAAGACACAAGGAGGAGGACAGATATTGCACAGGAAGTGGGCGCTTCAAACTGGCTAACCACACTACCTATCAAGGCAAAAGGCTTCAACTTAAACAAAAAAGAATTTACTGATGCCCTTGCCCTCAGGTATGGCTGGCCAGTGGATGGGCTCCCAAACATGTGTAACTGTGGCTCACCCTTCAACCAAAATCATGCCATGACAAGAGAGGAGGTTTCGTGTGCATGAGACATGATGAAGTAAGAGACGTAACAGCTCAGATGCTGAAAGAAGTCTGCCACGACGTGACTGTGGAACCCATGCTGCTCCCTCTGCAAGGCGAACACCTCGCCAGACGCACCGCTAATGTTTCGAACGAAGCACGAGTGGATGTTAGCGCCAGAGGGTTTTGGACTCGTGGACAAAGGGCTTACTTTGATATAAGGATCTTTGATCCCATGGCCCATTGCCACAGAGACCTGACCCTTGATGCAGCCCACAGAAGAAACGAACAAGAGAAGAACAGAGCATATGAAGAAAGAATACAGAATGTGGACCAGGGCTCCTTCACCCCGGTAGTATTCACGACGGCAGGAGGATGGGACCAAGGGCGCAGAGCTTCTACGCAAGACTCGCCGAAACACTGGCGGATAAGAAACAACAGCCAAGAAGCAGTGTGGTTGCCTGGATGAGATGCAGGCTGTCCTTCTCCCTCCTGAGGTCAGCCTTGGTCTGCCTGAGAGGAACCAGGTCACCTGCACCCAAAACCACCCGCATTGCTGACCTGGACTTTGAGGCGACGGTGGTTGATAGTCGTATCAACCACAAGCTCTGTTAGCTTAAAAATAAAATGTTTAGTAAAGTTTGTAATATTAAATAAAGATGGTTGTCGGCCACAGTCATTGGCGGGGTGGGGCCAATGAATTGCTTTGTGAAAGGATATGAGAAAATATACCGCTCACAACGCAACTCTAATAGATGGAGGCCCGTATAGTAGTAGAAAAAAAAAAAAAAAAAAAGTAGACAAGGTGGTAGTAGTAGTAGTAGTAGTAGATGCTGTAGTAGCGTTGTTATTGCTAATGTTGTTTTTCAATATAGCTATGTTTAAATTACGTGACTGTGTTGTAATAAAGATTTAATTGTTTGCCGATGACTGTTGTTGTTGTTGTTGTTGGCGCTACTGCTGGTGTTGTTTTTATTGTTGTTATATATTGCTGTTGTTGTTGTTATCTGGGATTATTAACTTGTTATCCCAATTATGAATAGATGAAGCTGTTTTGATTACCCTGGGGCACGTTGTTTGTTGGTGTTAGTGATGAGGGCGGCGGAGGCGGTGGTGGTGGCGGTAAGGGGGGAAGAGGGGGATGAGGGAATGAGGGAGCGGGGGCGTCAAAATTGTTGTTGTGTAGGCTATTTAATGCAGTTGCTTTCTTTTCTCTCTCTCTCTCTCTCTCTCTCTCTCTCTCTCTCTCTCTCTCTCTCTCTCTCTCTCTCTCTCTCTCTCTCTCTCTCTCTCTCTCTCTCTCTCTCTCTCTCTCTCTCTCTCTCTCTCTCTCTCTCTCTCTCTCTCTCTCATAATGCTTTTGTTATTAGGCAAAGACAATGTAGAGAATATGTGTTTGTTATTTGTTTGTTTGTGTGTGTGTGTGTGTGTGTGTGTGTGTGTGTGTTTATGCGGTTTCTGGTTAGACTACCTGCAATACACACACACACACCCCTTCACCACCTCCCCCATCCCACCCCCACACACCCCCTTGTCGAATGAATAGAAAAAAAACACAAACCAACAAAAAGAGAGAAGAAAAATTAAATCCATACGCATTCATTCTCAGCTCATGACACAAAGAACGCAAGAGAATACTTTCCAATTACAAAAGAGGGAAACAAGGGGGGAAACAGTGCTATCCCTCGCCTCGTAAAACTTTCCTCAGAGTGGCCACAGAGAGGGGAGGAAAGGAGCGAGAGAGAGAGAGAGAGAGAGAGAGAGAGAGAGAGAGAGAGAGAGAGAGAGAGAACAGAACGTGGTATAGTATAGAACGTAGGAGCAGAAGGAGGAGGAGAGAGAAAGGGATGAAGGAGGAGGAGGAGGAGGAGGAGGGGAAGGGAGAGTGAGGGAGAGAGGGGATGATGACGTAGAGATTGATAAGAATAGGAGAAGGGGAGGTAAAAATAAGAGGAAAATAAAGAAAGTAAAAGTGAGGGGAAAAGATAAAGATGGCAAGGAGGAAGAAGAGGAGGAATGGAGAATGAGGGAAAAAGAGAATGAAGGGAGAAGGAAAACTGAGAATATATAGGTATGAGACTAATCAGAGAGAGAGAGAGAGAGAGGAAGTAAAAACGAAATGAGGGGAAGAAGTAAATGAGAATATAATACTTGTGTGACTGAGTGAGATGGATGAGCGAAGGAGGGAGGGAGGAAGGAAGGGAAGGGTGGAGGGCGGGGAGTTGTTAAGGGGAAGGTAGGGAGGGAGGGAAAGAGAGGGGGAAGGAGGAAAGGGGTGTGGGTTGTAAGGAGAAGGAAGGGAAGGAAAAAAAGGGAGTAGGATAGAAATGGCGCGCTGGGTTCTTAAGGGAAAAGGTGGAAGAAGGGAGGAAAGGAATAAGGAAGGGAGAGAAGGAAGGGGGCTAAGGGGGGAGGGAGAAAAGGGTGAAAAAAAGGAAGGGTTGGTCGAGATGGTGGATTCTAATTAGCCAAAGAGAAACCTACCACACCACCACCAGTAGAACCACCTCCACCACCATTACCACAGCCATTAACACACTTTCCTGAGAGGGTGATGAGAGGTGGCGTACAAAAAGTGGACGATGGAGGAGACAGAGCCAGGTATAGGTGTGGTAACTTACGGAAGGAAAGGAGCAGGTAGAAGATTTGGCGTACAGTGTAAATGTAAAGTTGTGGATAATGTTTAATTAGTGCGCGAAGGTAATCAGGAATAGAAGGATGAATATAATGTGATTCGAATGTGAGATTTTGACTATCCATATGTAATTAGGGTAAATATATGTGTGTATAGGGTGTGTGTGGGGGGGGGCAGGGGCAGAATGGTAAAGGGTTCTGTTGGTAATGAAAAGGAAGAGAGGAGAAGAAAACATAGATGAAAGTTATGGAAGGGACAAAAGAGGGGAGGAGGAGGGTTGTAGTGGGATGATGCTTAGATCGGAAATGTCACTGATGATGGAATGATTAATAGATGTGGAAGGGAGACAAAAGTGGAGGATGGAAAGAAGCGGGGAGGGAAAAAGTAATATCGTGTGAGGAAGAAAGGGTAGGGTGAACTAAACTGGTGTGACGAGTGTGTGTGGGGTGAGAAGACTGGGGTGTGCAAAGCAATACACACACACACACACACACACACACACACACACACACACACACACACACACACACACACACACACACACACACACACACACACACACACAGCGCCCTCCTTTCCCTTCACTTTTCTCCTCCTTTCTCCTCCTTCTTCAATTCTGCTCCATTTTCATCCGCTTTGCTCCACTTTCCTCCACTTTCCTCTATTCCGTGGTTCGTGTGGCTTCAAGGAGAAACTAATCCCGTCCCCCCTTTTTTTTTCTTTCTCAGTTTCTCTCTCTCTCTCTCTCTCTCTCTCTCTCTCTCTCTCTCTCTCTCTCTCTCTCTCTCTCTCTCTCTCTCTCTCTCTCTCTCTCTCTCTCTCTCTCTCTCTCTCTCTCTTGATTTCTGTTCCTCCCGTTGCTATTTTATCTCTTTCATTCACTTGCTTCCCTTCCTCTCTTTTTTCTTCTCTATATCTCTCCATTTGACTTCGTTCCCTACCTCTAGTTCCCTATTTTCTCTTCTCGGTATATCTATCTATTTATCTATCTACCCGTCTTTTCTCTATCTATGTACTGTTGACTCCCGTTTTGCTGTCCCTGCTATTCATTCCTCTCCCTGCTACCTTTCCTTATCCTTTTCCTTTCAATACTTCCCTTCGTTATTTTATCTTCCCTTCCCTCACCTATTTTTTCATCCTCTGTGTAGTTGCTTCCTTTCCTTTCCTTTCCTTTTCCTTTCATTACCTCCATTCGTTATTCTGCGTCCCTTCTCTTTCCACACATATATTTTTTTTACCCTCTCTGTCGTTCCTTATATTCCTTTTATCTTCCTTCTCCTTTCCTCTCCTTTCCTTTCTTTTCCTTTCCCTTCTCTTCCCTCACATATTTATTTTTGACCCTCTCTGTAGCCTCTTCCATTCCTTTCTCTTTCCGCTCCTTGCCGTTTATTCAGTTCGTCAGGTAATCAAGAGGTCTACTTTTAGCTTACCTGAGAGGACCCGTTCGTTAATTATTACTTTCTTCCACAGGTAAGAGTCGAGGAGGGAGGAGGAGAAGCTGTCCACCGTGTATATACGTTTTGGCGGTAAGTGTGTGTGCGTGTGTGTGTGTGTGTGTGTGTGTGTGTGTGTGTGTGTGTGTTGGAAGATTTTTTGTCTTGTTTTTTGTTACTTTTTTGTGTGTGTTTCAGTCGCCCACCGCAGGCCATGCTGGGATAGGTCAGGGGACACACACACACACACACACACACACACACACACACACACACACACACACACACACACACACATACACATGAGAGTACACCTCCCTCTGAAACCCTCCCATCTCCTCCTCTTCCTCCTCCTCCTCCTCCTCCTCCTCCCAACACACAGGCTGGCTGGCGTGTGAGTGAGGCAGGAAATGTCAACAATACCACGTGGGGGGATTAAGCACTAAATCCAGGCTCTTAATTACGAACCTCTCACTCGCACCACCATCGCCGCGAGTCCCCATGTGGCCAGGAGCACGCAGGGCCAACACAGGGACAAGCCACAGACCCCCAACAAGACCCTTTTCCCCTTCGGTGTATATGTCAACCTCACCACTATTGCCTCGTAGCCAGAACCCTAGGGTGTGTACGGGAGGGAGACCATAGGGAGACTCACAGCTGCCCTAATGACCCTCTCCCTTAGGTAATGAGGGTGAGAGGCATGAGTCCAGGCCATAAAGTAATCAGAGTCTCACACATGTCCCGGAGCCCACGGTCAGGGAGGGAGAGGAAAGGGGAGCGATGAGGGGTTGGGGGGATGGAAAGGAGGGCTGCGAGTGGAAGGAAAGGTAAATGTAAAGACAGCTAAGGGAGGGAGAGGAAAGGGTGATGATTAAGGGAGGAGAGATGAAAAGGAGGTGTACACGGTTAGGGAGGGAAAGGAAGGGGGGCGATGGGGGAAGGGGAGATGGAAGGAAGGGCTGCGAGTGGAAGGAAAGGTAAATGTAAAGAAAGCTAAGGGAGGGATAGGAAAGGGTTGTGATAAAGAGAGGATAGAGGAAAGGGGAACGAGGCAGGCTTGTGAGTTGAAGGAAAGGTAAATGTAAAGAAAACTAAAGGAGAGGAAAGGGTGGTGAAGGAAGGGAGGAGAGAGGAGAAAGAGGAAAGAATAAGGAGAGGTATTGATGAAAGCATGGAAGGGGAATAGGGTAGAAAACAGAGGGTATAGAGGAAAACGGATAATTAAAGGGGGATACAGTATAAGGGCGAAATGAAGGGAGTGTAGGTGGAATGGAGAGGAAGTAGAGGGAAGGGGAGGAGCTGGGGAGGAAATGAGATGATTGTGAGAAGGGTCGAAGAAGTGAAAGTGCAATGAAAAGAAGAAGAGTATGAAGGGAGAGGAAAGGTAGGAGAGAGAGGAACAAGCAAATGACGTTGGTGTGTTCAGTCACTGTTTGTTTCTTTTCTTATGTTAGTATTTTAGTTTCCCATCGTTCATCAATCTTAGGAACGAATCACACACACACACACACACACACACACACACACACACACACACACACACACACACACACCGCCCCACCTCTTCCTCCTCCTCTTCCTCCTCCTCCCCCTCCTCCTCCTCCTCCTCCTCCTTCTCCCATCACGCCCCTTCTTATTATCCCACTTGTGACAACGTTAGTTAATGCTGAAAAATTTATGACTTCCAAGGACCTCTCTCTCTCTCTCTCTCTCTCTCTCTCTCTCTCTCTCTCTCTCTCTCTCTCTCTCTCTCTCTCTCTCTCTCTCTCTCTCTCTCTCTCAACCCCCCCCCTCCCCCCCCTCCTCCATCCCACCCACTCACTTTGCATATAAATAGAGTGGTTGAGAAATATTTATCTTCTTTTTTTCCCCCGCCGGGTCTCGTAATAATAATATAATCGTTCGCTCTAGCATCGTAAAGAGCGTAGGTCAGCCCGCCGGTCCACTACGCAAGCTCGTAAATATCCCGGCGGACTAATATTACACACGTAGGTTTATATTAGGCATGAGGCGGCAGTCTGTTATCAGGGCAGGAACGTATTAGGATGTGTTAGCAGCGAGACGTGGAGGAATTATTATCATCTGTTGGGAAAAGAAAGAGAGAGGGAGAGGGGATAATAGTGTTGGTATTTGTGCTTGCATTATGAAAGGTTAAGTATTAGCCAACACATGCACCCACACACACAAACGCACTATTTTTTGCTTCCTAATACTTTCCCTCCTTTCGTCACCATCCGCTCTCCATCTCTTGTCTTTGCTTCCTACTCTCCTCACATTTTCTTATCTCTTTCCTCTGTATCTTCATCTTCCTTTCGTTTTTTCTCTCTACCACTTCACACACAGCCTCTCTTTTCCACTGCGTACCCCTCCCTCTCTCCATCCCTCACACCTTGCCTCTTCTCCCCCTATAATTCCTTCCCCTTCTGTCTCTCTCCGGCATATGACCACAAATGTTGCGCCGACTAAACGAAACTTTCCAACTTTCCCCCTCTTTTCCCCCTACCGTGGCTGTACCCCTTGCCTTCTCTATACCACTACACACACGCTCTCTTTCCCAACCCCAACCCATCACGTTCTTCCGCCCATCCCTTACACCTTCCCTCCCTCCCTCTTCCTCCCCTTTTTTTACCCTCCCCCGGCCCCACCCCTTACCTGCCCGAGTGATCACAGGTAAGCTCAAACTCTCTCAAAGTAATTAGCCGGCCAGGTGTCCTTAAGTCTGCCCGAGAAGCCCCTTGAGCGGCTCCCCAAATATCTTTTTAAATTTTGCCCACTTTGATGTCATTCAGCGCCATATTGACTTGTACATTTTTCCTTCCGCCCAAGAAAAGAAGAGACAAGGAAAATCTTCAAAGCCCAAAGCAGGGAAGTAAAAAAAAGAAAGTATCAGGGAGAGAGCGGGTGGGCGGGTGTACGCAGACTTATACTTTCTCAATTTTCTCAGGAGCAATTATTCTTCTTAACGTAATTTTCTCTTGAAGTCTGTACTCCTGAAATTAGTTCGTCCCCTCACCTCCTTGCTTCCCTCCCCGCCTCCTCCTCCTCCTCCTCCTGCCGTTCTTTCCTCCCTCCCTTTAACCCTCTCTCCCTCCAACCTCCCTCCTTCCCCACTCCGGTACTTCTTACATATTCTTTTATTTTAGTTTCTCCACTCAGACTCTCCCCATTTCACCGTGCCCCCCATCACCGACCCCCTTCCCCCCTTCTGCAAACGAGTCATATTTCGTTCTTCTCGTTTTTCTTCGTCGTACATCACACACACACACACACACACACACAAACAAAACAAAAAATATCGACACGACTCGCTTTCCTTTAAAACCTATATAAACAGTAAATTCGTTATATTCAAACTCACAAAAAAATAAACAAAAAAATAAGTAAATAAATAAAAAGTAAATAGAGTAATCGACACGGCTCACTGATTTTTTTTTTTTTTTTTTTTACAGCAAAGGAGACAGCTCAAGGGCACAAAAAAGTAAACATTAATAAAAAAAAAGCCCGCTCCTCGCTGCTCCTAAAAAGAATCCAAAGAGGTGGCCGAAAGATAGGTCAGTTTCGGGAGGAGAGGTGTCCTGATACCCTCCTCTTGAAAGAGTTCAAGTCGTAGGCAGGAGGAAATACAGATGAAGGAAGATTGTTCCAGAGTTTACCAGCGTGAGGGATGAAAGAGTGAAGATGCTGGTTAACTCTTGCATAAGGGGTTTGGACAGTATAGGGATGAGCATGAGTAGAAAGTCGAGTGCAGCGGGGCCGCGGGAGGGGGGGAGGCATGCAGTTAGCAAGTTCAGAAGAGCAGTCAGCGTGGAAATATCGATAGAAGATAGAAAGAGAGGCAACATTGCGGCGGAATTTAAGAGGTAGAAGACTATCAGTATGAGGAGGAGAGCTGATGAGACGAAGAGCCTTTGCCTCCACTCTGTCCAGCAGAGCTGTGTGGTGGAGCCCCCACACATGAGATGCATACTCCATACGAGGGCGGACAAGGCCCTGTATATGGACAGCAACTGTGCAGGGGAGAAGAACTGGCGGAGACGGTACAGAACGCCCAGCCTCGAGGAAGCTGGTTTAGTAAGAGATGAGATATGAAGTTTCAGTTGAGATTTTGAGTTAAGGATAGACCGAGGATGTTTAGTGTTGAGGAAGGTGATAGCTGGGTGTTGTCAAAGAATAGGGGATAGTTGTTTGGAAGATTGTGTCAGTGGATAGGTGGAGAAACTGTGTTTTGAGGCGTTGAAGAACACCAGGGTCTTATTGCCCCAATCGGAAATAATAGTAAGGTCTGAGGCTAAGCGTTCTGCAGCCGCCAGCCTTGAGTCGTTAAGTTCCTGAAGGGTGGGTCTTCTATTAAAAGAAGTTGAATAATGCAGAGTGGAATCATCGGCGTAGGAATGGATAGGACAGTTCGTTTTGTAAAGAAGATCATCAATGAACAACAGAAAAAGAGTGGGAGATAGGACAGAATCCTGTGGGACACCACTGTTAATAGATTTAGGGGAAGAACAGTGACCGTCTACCACGGCAGAAATAGAACGGTCAGAAAGGAAACTGGAGATAAAGGTACAGAGAGAAGGATAGAAACCGTAGGAGGGTAGTTTAGAAAGCAAAGATTTGTGCCAGACCCTATCAAAAGCTTTTGATATGTCCAGCGCAATAGCAAAAGTTTCACCGAAATGGCTAAGAGAGGATGACCAAGAGTCAGTTAAGAAGGCTAGGAGATCACCAGTAGAACGCCCCTTGCGGAACCCATACTGGCGATCAGATAGAAGGTCAGAAGTGGAAAGGTGCTTTTGAATCTTCCGGTTAAGGATTGATTCAAAAGCTTTAGATAGACAAGAAAGTAAAGCAATAGGACGGTAGTTTGAGGGATTGGAGCGGTCACCCTTCTTAGGTACAGGCTCTATGAAGGCATACTTCCAGCAAGAAGGAAAGGTAGATGTTGACAGGCAGAGGCGAAAGAGTTTGACCAGGCAGGGTGACAGCACGATGTTGCTTTCATTTTCAACATCCACAGCATCTCTTTATATTCCCCACGTGTCATTATCACCTTCACTTTCTCTTAGTCACCATCACATCATGGTCATGTACTTGTCTTCTTACCTGGCCCTTCCTCCCACACCAAGGGTCCTCTTCTGGCTATGGTCCTGTTCAGGTAGCGAAGAGTGGGGGCGGGGGGTGATAAATAGGTGGTTAGGTGACGCCCAAGTGAGGTGCGGTTGGCTGGCTGGCTTCGTGGTTCACCTGGATCCGTTAATTAATTGATCTCATTTACTCAAGTTCGCTGGTGACTCCCAACCAACACACTCTGCTACTCTTTTCCAGTTTCTTTATTTTTCTTCTATTTTCAGTTTTTCTTCTTCTGTTTCATTTTCATTTTCTTCTTCATGTCCTTCTTATTTCATCTTTTTCTTTTACTTCTTCATCATCATCATCATCTCCTTTTATTTCGTTTTTCTTCTTTTTTTATTATTTTCTTCATATTCCCATTGCTTCTTCTTCTTCTTCTTCTTCTTCTTCTTCATGTTCTTTTTTCATCTCTTTTTCTTTTACTTTTTCTTCTTCATCATCATCTTTTATTTCGTTTTCTTCTTTTTTTCTTTTCTTTTCTTCATATTCCCATTGCTATTCTTATTCTTATTCTTCTTTTTCTTCTGAATTCTCCCCCTCTCCTTCAATAACATTTTCATAATATTCATCATCATCAACCTCAGCATCATCATCATCATCATTTCAATCCATTCATCCTTCCTTCCTCCTCCGTCTTCTCCTCCTCCCTTTCCTTTTGTGCCCCTCTTAAACTCCTCTTCATACCATACCCTCCTCTCCTCTCCCCATTCATCCTCGCCCCATCCTCCATCACGCCCCGCCTTTCTTCTCCCTCCTTCCTCCTTACCTTACAAGTACTACACCTGCCACGTCTTGTCTCCTTATTCCTCTATTCACGCTATTCTCTGTGGTCACCTTAGTTTCATATCTCATCATCTCTCGTCTATTTTCGTCTTATTTCGTTTCTCTTTATCGTTCGTTTCACATTTTTTTTTCATTGTTCGTCGTGAGTTGTCTCGTTTCGTTTTGATCCATTTTTTCTTGTCCTGTTTTCTTTTTCTTTTTTTTTCCTTTTCTTTTTCCAGCTCGTCTCGTCTGTCTGTTTGAATCTCATGTCAGTCTCTCGCTCTGTCTCTTTGTGTCTCTCTCTCTCTCTCTCTCTCTCTCTCTCTCTCTCTCTCTCTCTCTCTCTCTCTCTCTCTCTCTCTCTCTCTCTCTCTCTCTCTCACACACACACACACACACACACACACACACTAATACGATAACCACCATCACAAAGAAAATACACACGCAACAATTCCTTTTTTTCTTTACTAATCATGATGAAAAATAATACGGGAACATAACCCGAACACAATCTCATACCCGTTCGTTACGAGTAATAACACGACCTCGACAACAGAGCGGGAAAACAAATAATAAAAGAATTGTGTATAGTTATTATCAACCTCCGAGGAGATTGAGATAGGGTTGTGCGAATCATTGTCTTGTTTTTTTTAGCAGCAGCAGCGGCAATAGTAGTTGTAGTAGTAGTAGTATAAGTTTTGGTAGTAACAAGAAAAGTACCGGTAGTTAATATATGTCAGGTATAATTATTGTAGTTCCTGATGTTTTACTTATCGCTGTGGTTGTAGTAATGACAGTGTTGAGGACTAAGAGTACTTATTTGACTTTCTGTATATTAGGGATGATGAAAGTAGAAGCAGTGTGTCGATAGTGATAATAGAAGTTGTTAAAATATGCAACATCAATTTGTGTGGGTGTGGGTGTGTAAGAGAGAGAGAGAGAGAGAGAGAGAGAGAGAGAGTTGGCGGGAATAATTACAAAGTTTATCGCAGCGGCTTAGCTTATCTCTGACGAAAGAGCGGAAGCGAACGAGGAAGGAGAACGTAAGATAAAAAAACAAACAAACACGAGAGAGAGAGAGAGAGAGAGAGAGAGAGAGAGAGAGAGAGAGAGAGAAGTATGAACAAAGAAATCAATGAAATAAGGAGCCGTGGCGAAGGAAAGAGCAAGAGGGAAAGGGTGGAATAAACGAGCTTCGACGCGGAAAAGTGGTGTAACGAGGAGAAGAGGAGGAGGAGGAGGAGGAGGAGGAGGAGGAGGAGGAGGAAAGTGGCGAGGAAATAGGATAGGTAGATGGTATGTGGATGGACGAAAATTGAAAGGAGGTAAGGAGGAGGTGGAATGAGAATAAGGAAGAGGGAGGAATACAGACTTAGGGCGAGGAAAGATGGGATGGAAGAAGGTAAGGGAGAAGGGAGGGGTGAGAGAAGCTAGAGGGGAGAGAGGTGAGGGGTTACGAGGGGGGAGGAGGGGGGAGGTGCTGAAACACAGGTTGCTTCTGTCTTTAGATCATTAGACTAATTGGGGCCTCGTGTGTGTGTGTGTGAGAGAGAGAGAGAGAGAGAGAGAGAGAGAGAGAGAGAGAACAACCACAAAGCTCTAGTGAATGAAAAAAAAAACAAGTAAGACGATTTCAATAAACAACACAATCATAATCACACACAAACTCACTAACAAACAAACCAACCCTTAAACTTCTCTCCCCTCCCCTTCCCTTTTCTCCCTTCCCTCCCCCCATCCCCCACCGCCTGACTAAAACCAAAGACTCCCACCAACTTTAGATTACCCAAGACGAGGAGCGAGGAACTGGGGAGACCAAACTAAACCCACGTTCTTACACACCCTGAGGTTTAAATTCCCCGGGGGAGGAGGGAGACACAGGGCAAAGGAGGGCAATCTGAGGGGAGTGTTACGACCCTGGGGAGGATAAAAACTGCTCGGGGGGGAGCCATGGGGAGGGGAAGAGAGAGGAAGAGGAGGAGGGTGCTACTTGCCATGCCCTGGGGAGGAGGTGCATGGAAGGGGTGATTGTGTGGCCTTGGGGGGAGGAAATGAAGGCCCAGGGGGAGAGTTATGGAAGGGGGGCGAGGGGAGAGGGGAGGAGGAGAGGGTAAGCGAGGGGGAGGAAAAAATTAATGAGTCTTGAAGTGATACACGGATGGATGGGGAAAAATAGAGAAGGAGGGGATAATGGAGGGTGTTAGAGAGAGAGAGAGAGAGAGAGAGAGAGAGAGAGAATCAGAGGTTAACGCACATATCTCCTGTCCTTCGCCCGCTCACTAATACTCAAGGCTTTCGGCGATAAGATAAGGAGGTGAGTGGAAAATTACTCGTCACTCTAATATCTTGGGAACGTCACTGCCATTCTCGTAGCCGGTGATAAGGCGCGTGCACTCTTATTTTCACTCACTCACTCACTTTCACTCACTCACATTCTCACTCTCACTCACTCACACTCTTATTCACTCACTCACTCTCTCACTCACTCTCCTCACGCTTGCCTTTTTTTTTCCTCTGTTAATGGGGTTGTGATGATAGAATTGAGAGAGAGAGAGAGAGAGAGAGAGAGAGAGAGAGAGAGAGAGAGAGAGAGAGAATTTCCAAACATAGGTGTAACAAGATACAAAAACTAGCTACAAGGTTCTGTGTTTGGGTATAGAACTATGTCTCTGCCCTTTGCCTTTTCTCTCTCTCTCTCTCTCTCTCTCTCTCTCCTCTGTTCATCTTTGTCTCAATTTCTACCGCGTCTCAAACTGGTCTCTCCTCCTCCTCCTCCTCCTCCTCCTCTTCCTCCTCCTCCTTCTCCGTTCCTCACCTCTCATAACTCTTCCTCCCACTTCCCGTTTATACCCTCTCTCCTTTCTGCGTAGTCCCCATCCCTCTTCCTCCTTGCCCATGATCCTCCCCATCTTTACTATCAATCTTCTCCATCCCTCCTCATCCTCCCCATCCCTTCCCATACTCCCACTCCTTCCAACACCTCCTCATTCCTCTTCACCCTCCCCCGCCCCATTCCTCACCTGCCCTGCCTCGCTACACGCCGCTGCCTTACCTGTTGACATAGATGATAACACAGGTAGACACGGCCCTGCTTAATGAGCCTCGCGAGTCCAGGTGAGCCGTCAAGGTAAAGCCAGCTGACCCCCTCTCTCTCTCTCTCTCTCTCTCTCTCTCTCTCTCTCTCTCTCTCTCTCTCTCTCTCTCTCTCTCTCTCTCTCTCTCTCTCTCTCTCTCTCTCTCTCTCTCTCTCTCTCTCTCTCTCTCTCTCTCTCTCTCTCTCTCTCTCTCTCTCACTAACCTTCTCTTCCCTTTCCGTTTCTTCATCGTCCTAATCTAACTCCTCTCTCTCTTACGCCTCCTCCTCCTCCACCACTCTCCCCCACTCTCCCTCCTCTCCTCCTCCTCTCCCTTCCCTGCTATCGGTGTTCCCTGATTAGCAACTGCCTGATGATACGAGCGGCGTAACGATGAGAGGTGAGAGCGGCAGGTAAGAGGTAACAGTGGATGGGGGGAAGGGGACCGAGAGAGTAGTGGTGGCGGTGCGAGGGGATGGCAGGCACGGGGAATGAGAATAGAAGAGAGGGGGAAGGATATACGTAGGTGGTGTCCAGGAGAGGTGGGGAATGCGGGGATTGAGAGTTGGAGGGCTGGCGAGTGGATGTTGAGAGATGAGTGGAATAGAAGATACAGCCTAAACTTATGAGGAAGTGAGGAGGTGTATAGGATAGGCAAAGTGAGGAATGAAGGGTGAATGGAAAGAGTATAGGGAGGGATAAGATAAGAATGTGGGGAATGAGAAATGCATGATTGGGTGGGGGGATGTAAAGAGCTGAAAGAAATGGAAGATACATCCTAAACATATATGGAAACGTGGTGTATAGAATAGGTAAAAAAAGGATATAGAGGTGATTGGAAATAATAGAAGAGGATAGGAAGTGTGGGGAATGAAAATTGAAGATGTGGAGAGCTGGAAGGAATGGAAAGTATAGTCACAAAAGAGGAAGCAGATATATATGAAGAGAGAGTTGGTGTTTGAAAAGAAAATAAGGAATGAAAGGTGAAAGCAAAATGATGACGGAGGAGGATAGGGAGGCAGAGTTTGGGAAGGAAAAGAGGGAGATGATAAAGAGGTGAAGAATCAAGGTGTAGGAATAGAGGAGATAAAAGATGCTACAATAAATAGATACGAAGGTACACGAGGAAAAAGAGAATAGAAGGAAAAGGTGAAAAAACGAAAGGGAGCAACTCATAAAAGGCAGATAAATTTGTTAGAAGGAAAAGAGTGAGGAAAGAGTTAAGGAGAAAAAAGGAAGACGGAAATAAATAAACGCCAAAATATAGCTTTTTTACTGATAGGAGAATGAAGGAACAGCGATGATAAAAGAGAAAGAGAACCAAAAATCTAAACGGAGCAGAGGAAAAGGAAACACACATATGGAAAATTAAAGAGGGAAGAGAACCGCAATAGTAAAAGAGAAAGTGAACCAAACAGTAAATGAAGAAGAGAAGGAGGAAGTAAACAGAGAAAAGGAAAAAGGAAACACCCGTATGGAGAATAAAAGAGGAATGGAACAGCGACAATAAAAAAAAGGAAAAAATATCTAAAAGGAAGAGGAAGTTAAATGGAGAAAAGGAAAAAGGAAACACCCATATAGCGAATAAAAGAGAAATGGAACAGTGATAATACAAAAAAATCTAAAAGGAAGAGGAAGCTAAATGGAGAAAAGGAAAAGGAAACACCTATATGGAGAATTAAGGAGGGAAGGAAGAGTTATAATTAAGGAGAAAAGGAACCATGAAAAATAAAAGGAAGAGGAAGGAAGTGAACGAGAAAGGGAAAAGGAAACACTCATGGAGAATCAAAGAGGGAAGGAAGAGCGATAATAAAAGAGAGGGAACACCGATAGCAGGGAAGGGAGAGGAGGGAGAGTGGAGGAGGAGGAGGAGGAGTAATTGTTGTTGTTTTTAATGCTGTTATTGTTGTTGTTCCTACTTGTGCTGCTGTTGTTTTTGTTGTCCCTTCTCAATCTTGCTTCTGCCGTCCTAGAATAGAAAGAGGAATTAGATTAGGACGATGAAGAAACGGGAAGGGAAGAGAAGGTTAGTGAAGAAGACGGAGGATACGAAAGGGAAACACAAAGGAGAAAAAGAACAAGAACTCTATAAGGAAAGTAAGGAAGTAAACGGAGAAAAGGAAAAGAAAATACTATGGAGAATTTCTAAGGGAAGAGAACAGGGATAATAAAAGAAAATGAGAGCCAGAAGTCTATAAGAAAGGGGAAGGAAGAAAACGGAAGTAAACGGAGCAGAAAAGGAGAAGGAAACAGTCGCATGGAGAGTTAAAGGGGTAAAGGAACGGCACATATGGGGAACGGAGGGAAGGCGTTAAGGGCAGCATATGGGCCCTTCTGACGGCTGTAATTTATGGCCCATCAACCCACAGAGGGCGTGGCGGCGGTGGTGGTTATCGCCACCGGAAACATAAAGAGCGTGTCCATCATCCCCGGCCAGGTAACACAGGCTGCGAAGAGTTCATTAGGCGTATCCACCTGGCGGGCCATTCTGACTTGTGGCGGCGAGGGGGGGCGGGGAGGGAGAGATTTTTTTAGGTCCTTTTTTGTTTTATGTTTCGTTTATTTATTCATTCATTCATTCACTTTTTTGTCTTTCCTTCTTTTTATGTATTTTTTTTTGGCATTCATTTATTCATTCATTCATTCACTCATTCATTGACTTTTTCTTCCTCTCTCTCTCTCTCTCTCTCTCTCTCTCTCTCTCTCTCTCTCTCTCTCTCTCTCTCTCTCTCTCTCTCTCTCTCTCACACACACACACACACACACACACACACACACACACACACACACACACACACACACACACACATCTTGTTCTGCAGTCTCATAACTCTGCAAACAAGCTTAAGTTTATACAAGCTCCCTTCACCTTTCTCCCTCGCGGTTTAATCCCTTCCTTCGCTCCGCTCACCTGCATACCTTCACCTACACCTGGCGGCCCTCACACGACAGGTATACAGAGGTGATGGGGATTATATAGGAAATGTACTACAGGTGGCTAGGAATGGTAGTGGTGGTGATGGTGGTGGTGGTGGTGGTGATGGTGCTAGGAAGGGTGTTGGTGGTGGATGTGGAGGTGTTAGTGGAGGGGTGGTGGTGAGGGATACAGTTGTGGTGTTGTGGAGTTACAAGTAAGGTGTGGTAGGGATGTGATGAAAGTGGTGGTGGTAGTGCTAAGAAGGGTGTTGATGGTGGATGTGGAGGGGTGGTAGTGAGGCTGGTTATAATTGTGGTGTTGGTGGACGTTGAAATGGTGGAGTTGTTAGTAAAGTGTTGTAGAGATGGTGATGAGGGTGATGGTGGTGGAGGAGGATGTGGTGCTACAGACGAGGGTAAGGTGGCGTTGAGGTGGTGGGGAAGGTGGTGATGATGCCTATTCCTGAAGATATCTGCACAGTGGTGGTGAAGGTGGGTGAAGGGCTGCATGTGTAGAATCGGTGCTGAAAGTCTTACGCCGAGAAATGAAGTTATTTTCTCTAATAACACGTAACGCAATAAGGTTTTGGGGGAATTACCTCATGCCACAAATTAGGACAGGTGCAGCAGGTGAGCCCCACGGATCCACTCACCTACCCGCCTCGTGATAGCCAGGTAACAAGACTCCCCCCCACCGTCCCCCGCCCCTCCCATCCCCCTATTCTCTGCGATGGTAGAGCAAAGGCGTTCATTTTTTATTTTTTTTACTCTCCCCCTCTCTCCCTTCCTCTCCCTCTCTCCCCTCCACCAATAACCATATACCGGTACTGAACATATCTTCTGTAGGCAAAATTATCCTTTCCTTGTGCTTTTATTGGAGTTAAACATCACGTGGGCATTGTTTAGAGACCGTGTCCAACACCTAATGTCTTTATTATATTGGACGGGGTACGGGAAGATTTTTTTATGTGTGTCTATAAAATTACAAGTTTCTGGTTCTGTGATGATTATTGTGCATTCCGATCCTCTTAAAATGGATGTGACCTCCTTGTGTACCGGTTTTCGAGCATGGATTTGAGCCATGTTGATTGTCTGTCCTTAGGCTGAAGTAGAACATCTTAGCGGGATTGTTTTCGAAGTTTATAGTGGCCTGACTCTTCGTTAGTGTTTACGGCGGACAAGGACATCAAAGTGCGCATGTTCTAGGGAAGGATGCCATTGTCTGTGTCTGTCTGTGTTTGCCTGCCCGCCGAGCCCCACGTGCATGGATGGCAGGATTGTGGTGAAGGTTGTTATATACGGGTCTTGCTGTTTAGTTTTGGTTGGTCTGTGTTTTTGTTCATGCCATTGCAAAAGAAAAATCCAGCAGCATTAAAAGCGACATGAATTAGTTTGATATTAACCAGAACAGAAAAAAAAAATTCTGTTATCCTGCACTTTCTTCTTCTTTTTCTACTACTACAATTACTACTACTATTACTACTACTACTACTATCGAACCTCCACTACTTACCTTCTTTTCTATTAACACACACACACACACACACACACACACACACACTGATAACAACCGGACATAATGCATTTTCCGTGTATACTTTTTTTTTGTTGTCGCTCCTGGCCTTGATAGTTTTTTTTTCTCTAGACAAAACTTTTCCTGTACCAATTTTAAAAAGTAGTTCTAGTTTTGTATTTTATTCTCCTTTTCGCTTTTATTGTATAGAAGATTAAAATTTAGTGGTTTTACGATACAAACAAATGGAAAGTTATCAGTGTAAGTTTTTTTTTTTTTTTTTTTCTTTCTTTCGACGAGTTTAGAAGTGTTAAAAAAATAAGTGCGGAGTTCTTGTCATTGCCAGCAGTTCCACATTCCTTCTCTCCGGCCTTCTCCTCCTCCTCCTCTTCCTCTTCATTCTTTTCTTTTATTTCCTTATATTTTTTTACACTCCATTTTTTCCTTCCCTTGATTTCTTTCCTGTTTCGTTCTTTTTCCATTGCATCTTCCTTCTCATATTTTATTCTTTTATTTACTCTTGTTTTCATTTTCTCGTTTTTACTCTTCCCTTTTTTTAATTCCCCTTTTCTTGCTCTTTCTTTTCATCTTCCTTTTGCCTAATCATGTTTTCTTTTGTATGTTTTTTCTTTTTTCTTTCCCTGTTTTTTTTTTAATTTATTACTCGTCTCCTTTTCCATTTATATTCTCCACAACATTTTCTTATTTTTTATTTTTATTTTTATTTTACACTTTTATATTATCCTTTTCTTTGATTCCTTTCCCGTCTCTTATTCCCTCTTCTCCTCTACTTCATTTCTCTTATTTCTGTTATTTTCCTATTTCACTCTGTTTTATCATCCCGTTTCTTTAATCCCTTTTCCGTCCCTTTCTTTCTCCTTCTCCTCATCTTTTTTTTTCTTTTATATACTCCTATTTCACTTCAACACATTATTTCATTCATAAATTCCTCTCCTGTTTTTTTTCTCGTTCTTTTCTTGTCCTTTATATCTATCTCCATTTTCGTTCCCCTCCACATTTTCCTCTTTTATTTGCTTTAATTTCAAATAAAAAACGATAATATTTTTCCTTATCGCTAATTCCTTCTTTCCTCCTCCTCCTCCTCCTCCTGTGATACGCGAAGAATGGAACAAGAAAAGAAGGCATAATATGAAACAGTGGGAAAAAGTGTGGTGGGCAAGAAACGGTACAAATGAGAGCAGGGTATTATAATATGGCTCAGGGAAGACTGTTGAAATTCTCGTCCTGCTCCACATTTGTTACTTATATACCTTTTTCATTATGCATTTTATTTCGTCCCTTTAACTCTCTTTTCCCATTCTTTATTTCAACAGTCTTTCACTTCGTCTTATCATTGTACCCTTTTTCTTTTCTTTTTTTCCATTTCTTTTCCACCACATCTTTGCCCACTGTCTCATAGCTTAACATGCTTTCTTTACTTATTTTATTATTCCTCTATAACACTCCCTCTTGTTACCGTCTGAATATCAACACAATCTCTCCTTTAGTTTCATTATTATACTCTTGTTCTATTTTTTTTTTTTTTTTCGTTTCTTCCCCAACTGTCTCATATCATGCATTTCTATATTATTCCACTGTTCGCCTATCACACTTCCTTTCGTTACCGTCTTTGCTTTCTTTTCTTATTCCATTCCCCGCCTATTACTCTCCTTTTCATTACCTTCTTTTCTTTCTCATTCCATTCTTCGCCTATCACATTCCCTGTCGTTACTGTTTCTTTTCACATTACATTCTTCGCTTATCACTCTTCCTTTCGTTACCTTTGCTTTCCTTTATCATTCCATTCTTCTCCTATCGTATCCCCTTCCATTACTCTTTCCTCGTCGTTTTTAGTATTTCTACAAAGCGTTCCTTGTCATGCCACCACGAGTGCTGGCGGTAATCAGTCAGCCAGTCAATCATTCCCGCGTGCTTATCTCCACCATTAAGAACTCAATCAGTCAGTCAGTCAGTGAGTCAGCCAATCTCCCCACGCGTCCGCCTTGATAACGGGGGCTCGAACCGTGTGCCGCCGCCGGTCTGAAGGGGGAGAGAGAGAGAGAGGAGGGGAGGGGCATTTTGGAGTGTGTGTGTGTGTGTGTGTGTGTGTGTGTGTGTGTGTGTGTGTGTGTGTTTGACGAGCCTTGCCCCCACTACCACCACCACCACCATCACTACCACCACCACAGTCACCACCACCACCATCACCACCACCACCACCACACGTGCT